>NC_056625.2:55498905-55798905 GCF_002870075.4 Lactuca sativa
GTAATTATTTGGTTGAAATTATACTTTTTGTTTTTTCTTTTATCTAATTTAAACTCGTGTATATATATATTTTTCTCTTTGATTGATCTATTTTACCTTAAATATCAATCTGATAATTTTTTTCTACTTGATTTTTCATGTATGTATTTAAATTTGATAGAAAATTTATTTATATTTTTTATGCAATTTATGAGTACTTATATATTTTATAAAATCTTTAAACTTATGCTGGTAAAATTGAAATATAGAGTTTTTTTTTACGTAAAAGTTTGCATGTTAAAAGAGATAAAGAAATCCCCATTTCCCCGTTGGGGATCCCCAGTCCCCGTTGGGGGTGGGGATGGGGGTTTATTTATATTCCTCGATGGGGATGAGGATGGGGATTAGAATGAGGATTCGGGGATGGGGATGGGGATTGGGGTCCCCTGTGTTCCCCGCCCTCATTGTCATCTCTATAAACAAACAAAGATGGTGATTGATTTGCAAATCGTGCATCCTGGAAATATAGAATATATTTGCAGATGAAGCACCATCACTCTTGGGAGAAAATGAATCTTGATTTAGTGCATCTTTATTGAACTTATATTTTAAGCTATTATTTATGTTATGATATTCTATATGTAGTTATATTATAAAATTGATATTAATTTATGGTATATATTAAGGTAAAATTTTATTTTTCATACTCATTCAATAATTTAAAGCTTTTTATTAATTTAAAACACTATACTTTTGGATAAAACACAAAATTAACATAAATAAAAACACACATAATTAACATATGTGTAAATTTTACTTAATGTGTTTTTGTTCATTTGATAAAAGAAAAATGATTTTTGTAATAAATAATATATAATTTTGGTTCAAGAAGTGGTGTAATGGATTGAAGACGGTATTATAAAACACAACCACAAATATTAACTCCAAACATACTAAGGTGTTATTTATTTGTGTATTATACTTTCAACATCCAATTTCAACTTTCAATTTTATTTTTTCTAATTCTATTGTTGTTCTTAAGATACATAGTTCAGATTTCTTACACTTAACGTTGATATTGTTAAAGTATGTTTTTATCATGTCAGTTACCACTCATTAATGACATTAAGATTGGAAACTACAAACATCAGAACTACTTATAGACTATTGGTTTTCATAAAACCAATGTAGTACCTAATTTCGGATGTATTAGTTTTCTGCATTACGATAGATCTTGAGCATTAATGCTTGATAAAAGCATTAGAATTTGTAATTACAAGTAAGCATAAAAGAAGCCAATAATCGGTAGGGGGTGTCAAAAGTATGTATTGTTATATAAAATACTTTCATTTTCAAGAAAAAAAATATCATGTCACTTCCTTTTTTAAGACAAAAACAACATGTTACTTTCAATTTGAAAGAAAAAATAGCATGCTACTTTAATTTTAACATAAAAGTAGAATGCAATTTCAAAAGTCAATGTAAAAATAGCACATTAATTTCATTTTTATACAAAAAATAGCATTATACTTTTCATTTATTAGATAAAAATAGCATGATTTTCATTTTAAGCCAAAAAATAGCATGCTACTTTTATTTTCTAGACAAAAATAATATTCAACTTTAGTTTTTAGGGTAAAAATAACATGCTACTTTTGACGGCAAAAATAGCATCCTGTATTTTCAGCGGAAAAAAAAACAGCATTTTTTATTGGTTTTTATAGCATCTTATATTTGGTTTTTAAAATGTTTTAACAATGTGAATTTGTATTTCGTTATAGTGATGAAATGAAACTTGCATAAAAAAGTTAGAGCCTAAGTCATGAATGGGCATTTTACTCAATTTGGTCAAAATGAGACGGTTTTGTCATCAGGTCAAAATGATGCAATAATAGCATTTTCAAAACAATTTATTATTAAAACAGACATTTTAATATCAAGTAAATTGGATTATAGCTAACGATGATAGACTTGCGGATAAAACGTCTAATGTTGTAGTAGAATAATTGTTTGTAGTTTATGATTAATAATTACAATTTTTATAGGCTCCATGTTATTTTTATAGCACAATTTTGACCTGATGCCAAAATGGCCGCATTTTTGTCAATTTGACCTTTCCAACAAATATCTCATTTTGACCAAAATGTGCTCGCTTTAGTCTATTTTACTTGATATACAAATGTCCATTTAACGGAAATACGTTGCTATAAATTGCTCCGAAAATGCTCTTTTTTGCACAATTTTTACGTAATGCCAAAAGTTGCTATACATTGCTCTAAAAACTATATCATTATGTATGCGTGTTTGTGTATGGGTCTTTGTTGGTATTCATAATAATATTTTTCTTATGTTTTCTTAGGGTGTTGTTATTTCTCAATGTGTACAAAATTTCCTTCTCGAAAGTTTATTATATTGAACACATCACTAAATGTATATTGCTCCTAATGCATTGTCTACAAAATATAAAAATAAAATTAAACAAATTTATTTGAATTATATAACTATAATAGGATAGATTTTTCATAGTACATGGCTAAAATAAAACTAAATGAATGTGTGATGCTACAAAAGAAAGTAAAATTAGTCCATTGTTTCTACCTCCATATTTCAAGTAACTATTGCTTATTTGAGACCATGTAATGTTTCATCAATTGTATAGACAAATCATATTATACACATAACCTTGCAATACTTGCTAGGACTCGACTTCAATCATGATTCATTATATGTCGTTTCTTGCGTCATCGGTAAAAAACATGTTGTGTATAAAGAGATTATTCAACAATTATAGATATTCGGACATTTAAATATTACCAATAATGTTAAGTTGTTTTTTGTTACTTTACCTTATTATTATTATTATTATTATTGTGCCAACTTTTTTATTACTTTATATGTATATTTTTATATGTTCCCCGCGTTTTACGCGGGTCATAATCTAGTAGGAAACAAAATTGGGGAAGAACAAAATATTTCTATTCGAATCCTTAATCTTTAAGAAATGTGACAAAAATTACCCATTTTTGAATTGGAGTAATGTTTTGTGATATTGGGTCATTGGATTGCGTCAATTGTAATTATTTTATATAGTCCATTTTATGTAACGGGTTGGGCCTGTCCACTCGGTGTCTTTAATGATTAAGGTTTAACTATAAATAGTACATGCATGCACCGTATCTCGTGTCGATTCTCTTGTAACCATACTCTGTTTTTACAGTAACAATTTTTCATCGAGTTCTTCTAAGGCATATATTATTAATCATTCGGCACAACTTTGATCATTGTGTTATTTGTTTATGATTCAACTACCTGTTTGAAATATGTCGATCTACTCTTATTTATTCTATCATGTGAAGTTTGCAAAATTTTCATTTTGAATCCCTACGGTTTATGCGAAATGACAGAATTTACCTAGTTTCGACATTAGGCTAAAATTCTGAGAAATATTGAGATTTTTCGTATCGGGTCCTGAAGCTTATGCGAATAGACACTTTATGCCTAGTTTTGCATTTTGGGTAAAGTTTCGCATTTAAGGCTATTTTGGTGCAACAGGTCCCTAAAGAATTACGAAATTGACAATTTATGCCTAGATTTTCGAAATTCTTGCAACTTTCACCTAAAAGTCGAAAATTTTCACAAAATTTGGAAAATTTTCTTGAATTTTTGTGATTGTTACTCGTGCAAGTTTTTCCGCGGTTTCATTTTTAGCACACATCGAGGGGGAATTTGTCAAGTTTATTCTTCGAGTGCTTCTCGTCTTTTGTGGGTTTTATAATCACTTGTTGATTATAAAAAAGGGGAGAATGAAGAGATGGTATTCGAAGCTTCTCGGGTATTCATTTGCGAATTTGAAGACCGATGTTACTTCGAGGGGGAGTTGGTCATGATCGTGCGAGCTCTTTTGGAAACTGAATTCAAGACATCCAATCCTAACTTTGAGGGGGAGAATTTTAGGATGCAAAGTTCTCCTTGGATGCGAAGTGTATGCTTACCATCTTGTATTGTGTAATGAGTTGTTTTCCTATAAGCAGGAAGTGAGTGACACTTATTTATGTAATGAACTTTGGAGAGATTAGATTAGTTAGATCATTTTTACATTACTCACTTTGTAATACTCACTTGACCTAATGAGAGCTTAACTGGAGTATTTACTCCTTGTGTTCATGTTTCTTGAATGCTTCACTAGATCTAATCAATTTCGCACATGTTATCGTAATTAGGATCACTACACTTGTGTGTTGTTGAGCCTTGGAAGTAAACTTTTGGTGTTTTTACGCATTGTGAAGAAGTAGGAGCTTGGTAATCAAGCATTGGTTGGAGTGGAGCTTGAAGATCCAGAATCTTCATCATCTTGGCAAGTCTTAGAGGGTATAAAGTTGCAACCTTGTTGATCCATCTCTTAGATATAGATAGTTTGGAGTTCTTGGCATATTTTGGTCCCTTGAATTGTTTCTTGTGAGTATAAGCTACTACAAAGGCTTAGGATGTTAGATCTTAGTGTTTCCAAGGTCCATTGTGCATAAAAATGGTAGCTTTATGGGTACCATGCAAGGGTTAATGTTCATTTCATGATGTTAGAGTGTTAAAATTGGGTTTTGGGGATTATTAAGCATTGCATAAGTTTAAAGCTTCCACCTTTATGGATTAAGACCTTGTTTTAGAGTATATTTGAAGTTTGGATGAAAGGGTCTAAAAGGATTAAGCCATCTAAAGCAGTATTGTCTCATAGACCACTACATCGGACGTACTTCCATGTACGTTACTTATACTAGGTTCAATCCCTGTAACTTGGTCAAGGGTGAGTACGCGGGGTTTATGAATTGGGTACGCTCAGCATACTCCCAACTGTGAGTTTTGGAAATTGGGCCACTTTGGGCTTTGATTACTTTTAGGTTAGGTTTCGGTTTTGGGTCGGTTAAGGGAAATGGTAAATTTGTCATTTTACCCTAAGGAATCGGGTTTAATGAAT
Source organism: Lactuca sativa (assembly GCF_002870075.4). Lineage (NCBI taxonomy): Eukaryota > Viridiplantae > Streptophyta > Magnoliopsida > Asterales > Asteraceae > Lactuca > Lactuca sativa. Next base: position 55,503,854 of record NC_056625.2, read on the forward strand.
TAGATTCCCAGTTAAGGTTTATAACCTAATTGTTAATTAGGATATTATTTAATTGAGTAGTGTGGGGATTCTCCAGTTCAATAGCCAGAGCATCTATTTGTTTATCAGCAGATCGAGGTGAGTTTGCTCACTACTCTAGGATACTAGGGTAGTATGTGCTTGTTGTCTTTGTGACTATTGTTGTATGTTTGTATGCTTGTTTTCTATATGTATGTGGGGTGAAAAGAATCGGGGATGAAATAGAACCAGTACAGCCTTAAGCTGTCATTTTTGTTGAAATAGACTTAAGGTGAAATAGACCCGATGGTGAAATAGACCAGGTACAGCCTTGAGCTGTTATGTGAGTTGAAATAGACTCAGGGGTGAAATAGACCTAGGGGTGAAACAGAACCAGTTCAGCCTTGAGCTAACATTTATGTATGGTATGTGGTATTTTGGGGAACTCACTAAGCTTTGTGCTTATGATTTTCAGTTTATGTCTCAGGTACTTCCAGTTCGAAGGGGAAGAGGTCGAGATGATCGCATTGCATACACCATGATTTACCGCTTTATATGATTATGATGTACTTTTAGATGATTATTAACATAATCTGATTTTCTTTATGATTTTTATAAACATGTTTGGTTAATGGTGTTATTAAAACAAAAATGAAATTTCTGGTCATATAATTTTGGGGTGTTACAATTTGGTATCAGAGCCTTGGTTTGAGGGATTCATGCATACTCTCGAGTTTTTCTGAACTCAAACTGAGGGTTTGGTAGATCTTTTTACAAAAAGAAATGTTTTATTAAAGGATTTTCTAATAAAAGAAAGGGGTGTGAAGCATGTAATCAATCAAACTCAGGTAAGTTTTCCCAAAATACCCATACATGTTCTATGTGACATGTTGAGAATTGCATGCTTGATTAGGGCTAAGGATTTGCTCAAGATTGTATGATAGAATTCTAGGAGACATGCCTTTATATGCCTACTGTATGAGCATGTAGACTTGCATGCTAGTATTGGATCAGTTGCTTGATAGGACGACCTATTTAGGTTATGCTTTGATTTGAATTACTTGATGCTCGAATGCTACTTACTTTGTGCTTTTAGGATTTCTCATTAATATTAGCTAACTGGTAGGAAAATGTGTTAGCTTGCATATTATTGGGATTATATAATTTTAGAAGGTTACGTTTAATCCTGTTGCGCAACTCTTGTTTGAGTCTAACCGTTATAGTGTGAGACCTATCAGTCAAAGAGTTATCTGGTATCAGTGATGTTTAATTGCATTCGTGAGCTAGTTAGATGGTGTTAGAAGGAGTTCCTGATAGGATTTAGGTAAAACAAATAAACTTAAAAACCCTTAAGTTCACATGCAAACTAAAGGATCTATGTTTTCACTATTGAACCTATAACTAAGAACATCAAATAATAAACCCTAGAAACCCTAGGTTATTTTTGAGAATACCAAAGAAGGGTTTAGGATTACTGTAAGGTCACACCTTGTGATATGATGAGTCAAACACACGATAGGCTAATAGATCAATGTCAGCGTCTACTACATCTACAACGCCAGCGTATCAATCTTATCAGCGTTAGCTTCTAGTTTAGTTACCCGATTGTAATTTTTTGTATATTAGGTAATGATTTAGATAAGTATATAATAGATCAAAGATCTAGTATCTTTTGTGATAAGATCGGTTCTTAGTATAGATTAGACGCAATCCCTTCAATCAAGGGATATACATGTATAGATTAGTATATATATATATATATATATATATATATATATATATATATATATATATATATACAACATTAGGGAAAACCCGAATGTTGTGATCATGGATTTGTGTCAATCATCTTTGTGACAAACACATCTTCTTGGTGAAGACAAATCTCTTTCTTGATGAAAGAACAATTTAGAGAACTTGTCACACCCCCAAACCAGAACGGCGGAATCGTTCGAGGGCGGATGACTTCGTGTAGTACCATAACAGTTGAGTAAATAGTAAAGAAAGCAAACACAACCATCATAAATATAATTTAAAAAGTTACATTGTTGATTGTAATACATGTTTCAAAAGAAATTACAATATGATGATATAGTAAGTTTGAAATTGATGCCTTAGCGTCCCTTCCCCAAAAGCTGTTGTTTACCTATATTACTGAATTTCTGAGAAATACAAGTAGTTTTGAAAAAGTGTCAACAATTAAGTTGGTGAGTTCATAAGCGTTTTTGTATAAGAATTGTATGCCTTTTTGTATAAAGTAACTGAGTTTGTTTCTAGAAAATCTAATATTTTCCATAAATGAATAGTAGTTTTAAAAGTTCCAAAAACCGGAATGCATAAGTATTTTCCATACCTAAAATAGTGTAAGAAGATTTATATATGTATATATAACCACTAAGGCGTTTTATAGCCCCGTAAATCAAATGTTTTAATACTTCATTTGAGTTTTATAATCGTACTATTGACCCAGACTACCTGTCACAACGTTCTTCAGGCGTTGGAATGAAATGACGTTTGTCACCGCAGACCTGCCGGTTCAACTGTAGCTAACAGTTTAGGTGCGAGATTGTCAATCCCGTATAGATAGATACACAAGTATCACGCTCTCCCTACAAGAGTTTATGGTTTATAACACATGATTTGAAATGCGTACTTGAAAGTACGTGAAGTAAATGTCTCACAAAAGTTAGTATCAAATAGATTTATGTATGAAAAGTTTGTTTTTCTTATAAATGTAAGTATTTCCTTTTTATAGTGTTCATAGAGTGTAAAATATATTGAATATCTCGTAAACTATACCTATTATAGTTTTTCAAAAGTGTGTTTCATTTGAATGATAAACATTGGTATATTATCAGCTTTGCATGTAAAGTATAACATTTGTAATAACGTTATTTTACTTATTTAACATTTATACCCAAAATGTAGATAAAGCATTAGAAACTGTATGTAACGATTTGTATTTTAACATAAGTTTTTCTTGCGTTTCACTTGTATTTTCCCCCTAAAATATAGTAAAAATGTGAAAATATAGGGGTATGAACTCACATGGTAAGTGTGATGATTTGAAGAAAACGATGTTTAACTCGGGCAGCACTTCGACCGGAAAGTGGTAAACTTCTTGGGGAATTTCCGACCTTCGGACCTTCGTCGGAGATTGGATACGTAACAGGGGCGTCGGGATAGTTTCGGGAGGCTCGAGAGTGAGAAAATATGGGAGAAAGGTTGTGAATTGGCAAAAGAATTTGGAAGCCTCGCACCCTTTATATAGGGGTGGAGCTGACCCTCGTACGCTGGGCGTACGTTATGCATGACACCTTCGTCGGATACCGGACTTTGGATGGGACAGGCTAGAAGGTAGTAGGGATACGTGGTCGATCTAAGGTCACACACTGAGTACGCTGGGCATACCCTCGTACGCCATAGCGTACTCCCCGCGGTTTGTGTGTCCCAATCTTCTAAAATGCGTACGAGCTCCGTTTTTTACGTTCTTTATATCCACGCGTAGGTGAGAATATAATCTACAACTTTCATTCAGACTTCGTTGGCAAATTTTGAATTTATTTTGAATTATATATTTTTAATAGGTCGGGACAGGAAAAAACCGTTAAAAATTCATAACTTCTTCATCCGATGTCCGTTTTCGTCTGTCTTTTTACCGTTGTACTACTATTGTCGAGACCTTCAATTCCCGTTTAGGTTGTGTCGACTAAATATCGTTCAATCTTTATTTCGAGTTTTTAGCAGTCTACTGCTATTTCGAAACTTAGAAAAATCATAACTCTTCATACAAAGTCAGATTTGGACGTTCTTTTTATGTACGTTCATGGTTTAACCTAATCTAAGACTTTAGTTTAGATTCCTAAGGCTAAAAAGTATTTTATTGAAATTTTACTTTTTCACACTTAATAGTGTTTTACCAGTTTTGACGTGGATCTTTGATTAGTCATAACTTCTTCGTTATAACTCGGATTTGAGTGTTCTTTATATTTCTGAAAACCTTGACACGATATCTATCATTTTATGCATCTCAATTGAGACTTTTGAACATTTCATTTCTGACGCTATTTTTATTTATTTGTTAATTCAAAAATAGATTACAATACTTATTTAGGTCATTACATTGACTTGAAATATCGGGTTGTCACAGAACTTCTATTTTATTTACTTTATGTTTATTATTTTGCTTAGATTAATTTTACATTTGTTATTCATAATTGAAGTGAATCTGATCGATACAAACCTTCAATTGGTATCAGAGCGGGTTTTTGATACACTCAAGTAATCATGTCAACTTCAGGCAATTCCAAATCCTTTGGTCTAAACAAAATTTCTCCCTGCGATGAACTCAACTTCGCCATGTGGAAAACCAAGGCCATGTTGGTTCTTGAAAGGGAAGTGATTCGTACACAACAGTTTTTTGTCATACACAACAATTCATGCATTGTATAGTTGTACAATACATCATTTTAAAGCACCAATTGTTGTGTATGAAAAAAAATTATTGTGTACGGATCAGCTCCCTTCTTGAAACCATGGACTATGAGATGAGAAATATTATTGAAAAAGGTCCCCTTGTTCCTATGTACCAACCCATGGTCAACAACACTCCCATTGGCCTCTTGAAGCAAAAGCCAGAGACGAGTCATGATGACGATGACAAAAGACTGCTTAGTCTTGATGTAAAAGCCAGGGCTGCTATAGGAAACTCTCTTCCATACCACATATATCATCTCATACAAAATTGTGAATCAACCCAAGAGATGATAGACACGCTAACAGTGGCTTATGAAGGCACTATGGAAGTTATGATTGTTCAAAGTCACAAGTGTGACACAGTACAATAATGTACGAAACATAAATCGAAATGAAAATCAATTGATTTTTAGACAAAATAGTCTAAATAAAAGTTATCGTACTCGTCATTACTAAACCATCTATATAAATAACGCCAAAAACGAAGCTCGTATGAAGAAGTTATGAGTTTCGCAACGTCATTTTACAATATATTCCTTATCGGATGAAGTCTATATGAAAGTTGTAGTACTCGTCGATAAGAAACCGGAGATATAAGCAACATCAAAAATGGAGATCTTATGTGAGAGATATGATTATTTGAAAATTGTGAGAAATACATGTGACCGCCACGTGTCAGCACGACATACCACCCTTGCTCCCTACGTTGAAGATGCGACGTGCCTATGTATGGGCACAACGCACCCTCCTAACAAATTGCCTATAAATATATTTTAAATGCCTCATTCTCCCTTATACCTTGCCAATTCGGGTTTCTCTCTCAAGAAATCTATTTTTTTTTAGCCTTGAGGTATTTGCAACAAGGCACTTTAGCGACAGAAAGCCTGATAAAAGAATTGTCAAGTATCGAAGTTATAGAGCTCCATATAAATGTCGATTTAGATTTATATATAAATATTTAAACCCTTTTTTAGCTATTTTAAAAGTTAATATTCGACTATTTTTTATTTTTATTTGATATTTTGATTTAGGTTTTGAATTTAACATCATATTTAAATTAACAAACTAAATATATTATATTTATAATTCAAAAAGTTTAAAATTAATATAATAGTTATAAAAGTTAAAAAAAGACTATAATACCTTTCCCATATATTATTTATATTTAAAAGATTTTGTAATGATATTCGAAAATTGAAAGCAGAACGCTCAAAGAAGGCTGGAGGGCAACTGGATTAAACAAAATAAAAGCTAGCTGAGTTGGAAAGGACCGTTGAAACTCAAATGTTAATAGATATGGAAAGGGATTCATGAAAGACTGTAAAATTAAATTAATAGAGTTGGAGCGGATGGAGAAGATGGACCTCCAACAGAAGGAAAAAGTAAAATGGATAGCAGATGGGGATGAAAAATACTCGTTTCTTCCTTGGTTCAATAAAGAAAAAGTCTAGGAATAACAGAATCCATGGAGCAGTTTAACACCTTTTTCGGATATATTATTGACCCATTAAATCAATTATCATGATGATGGTGGTGGCTTAAATGGGTTAGTGGTGTTTAGAAGATTCAATTTTCATTCGCTTCTTGTCTGATTATTTTTAGGGTTTGAACTTGTACTGGAGATTGTCTATCTCGAATTATGTTTGTTTAAATTCAAAAGTTCATCGATTTCATTTTCTAGTTCTTGTCATTCATTAACAATCTTTTTAGTAAGGTTTTAATGTTATTTAGCTTTTTATTACTTGATTCTTTTTTCAATAATTTGTATGTTTTTAATGTTATCACTTGAATTTTGGCATTCATCAACCATATCACTACAACCATCTTTTCAGTAAGGTTTTAATGTTATTCTATCTTTTCATTACTTGATTCTTTTTTCATTAATTTTGTATGTTTTTAATGTTATTACTTGAATTTTTTTCATTAGCTTGTACGGTCAACTATCAACACGGTCAATGGTCAACGTGCACCCCACTTAACTTACAGGTTGCATCCGCCACCTGTTATAACACGAAATAATATTAACATTTATAACATTATACGAACAAACAATTATAATAAAACTTATGTTTTAACATAGACACTTTATAAACATTTAACAAACGCAAGTTTAATCATTTTAGATGATACATTACGTAATCAGAATTTGATATTTCATTTAAACTTATGTTTTGACGTACACACTTTATAAACATTTAACAAACACAAGTTTAATCATATTAGATGACATATTAAGTAATCAGAATTTGATCTTTCATTACATAATATATGTTTGTATCAAACCTGCTTCACAATTGCATTACGCTTAATAGGCTATGTTCAATTTTCATTTGCTTCTTGTGATTATTTTTACAGTTTGAACTTGTATTGACATAGACACTTTATAAACATTTAACAAACACAAGTTTAATAATTTTAGATGACATGACGTAATCAGAATTTGATCTTTCATTATTACACAATATCTGTCTGTATCAACAACAGGCTATCTTCAACTCTCATTTGTTTTTTGTCTGATATTTACAGTTTGAACTTGTATTGGAGATTGTATTTTACAGTTTGAACTTGTATTGGAGATTGCCTATCTCAAATTAGGTTTGTTTAAATTCAAAAGTTTATATCCGATTTCATCTTCTAGTTCTTGGCATTTATCAACCATCTTTTCACATTTTTGGGTATGGTTTTAATTTGTTCTAACTTTTTATTACTTGATTCTTTTTTCATTAATTTGTATGTTTTTAATGTTATTACTTGAATTTTGGCATTCGTCAACCATCTTCACAAAAACATTGGATTTTTTCAATTTTTTTCATTTGCCCGTACGGTCAACTTCAACACAATCAATGGTCAACATGCACACCACTTGACTTCCGGGAGATTGATCCACCACTAGTTATAACACAAAATAATAGAACCATTATAAAACAATTTCAATAAAACTCATGTTTTGACATAGACATTTTATAAACATTCAACAATCACAAAGTTTAAACATTTTAGATGACACATTACGTAATCAGGGATTTTTTTTCATTACATATTACCTGTTTGTATCATTATTCATCAACCTACTTCACAATATTCATGTCAAAATTGTTGGAACTTTTGCATCTCACATGACCTTATATCCTTGACACATACACGATAACACGTAGCGCAACTAAACTACGCCACATAAAGTTGTCAGCAGAACATTTATCAACAAATGGCAATAACGTTATTTCTTTCATCCATTCACATCGCAGCATGTATTCCACTTCCAGTATCCTACATCAAATGTTCTCAGACCACTCTCATGCCAACTGATTTTGATTCACGTTCTCTACTTATCAAATTTTGCTACATTTTTTTGCTATAAAAACAAATTCCATTAATGATCAACAAGAGTCATATTTAAAAATAAAGAGACTGCTGATTCAACAAAATAACAAAAAAGCACACAAATTCCATTTAAAGAATAAAAACAAAACCCACGATGTAGGTAGCATCGTAGTAGACATTTTTTTCTAAAAATCTAGTGCTGTTATTTAACTCCAATCTCGTTAATGTTACGAAAGAAGAAGCTGATGACAACACAATGCTCTATGAGTTTTTTCAGACTCCAAACCGTTGAATATTAAGGCAAAGAGTATAGTTAAAACTCAATAAATCATATCGAATTAAATGAATCAAATATTAATAAGATTGGTCATAAAAAATACATAGCACCTCAGTTAAATCCGGTAATATCATCTGAAATACAGCTTCACCAAGTGGTTCTCCCTGTAAAACAAGGTCTTGGATCCCCTATTCCTCCAACATTTGGATTATATCATCATCGTCTTATTTAAAATCTACAAAAAAAATTATAAAAATAAGTTGTTTTACATTCAGTAGCTTCAAAAAAGAAAAATCATAATTCAAAGCTCAGAGTAAAAAACAGCTCTATCAATCATGAATTCTCAGAAGCAGAACTGGCTTAAAGCTGTATTTTAATCATCAATGCAAGAGTTTATCAAAGTCATCAAACCTCAAAAAATCATGTAAAATTATTTAAATTTATGCAGAATCGGCTCATATTAAGAAATTCAACCATTTTAAATCCTTTACTTCACTGATTTCTCTCAGAAGCGCGGATAAATTATCAAGTCATTGCCGAGAAAAATAAATTTCATAAGATCGTAATAAATGCATAAATATAGCGGAAATTTTTAGAGGAAAAAACAGTAATATAATTTAAACCTCCACGTTAACGCCGCCTAGGGTTAACTATATGCCTCCATGACTAGACCTCTTTCCAATAGAAATTAAGGAAGAAGGCTTAAGGTGTGGTGAGGCAGAACATATGAAATTGATAAAGCTATGAACTTGATTGATTATCTGTAGCCGTCGATTTGACACAGAAACGGCCATGGAAAAAGGTACAAAAAGGCTGAACTGCAACACTTGACGGCTGTATATCTGATTTAGCACGAGCATTGGGGCTTTCTTCTTCATCCAATTTGTATTTTCAGAGAAGCCCGGGGTGCTACATGCAGATTAAAATTAAAACTCTAAAATCAAACAAAAACTCTGATATGGAAAGCTTAGGATTTAAGATGTATCTGTATTCTGTGAGGCTGTGATTCTAATAGTCGAGCAGATCATTTGATTATATATAGATAAAACTGATGTATTTTGAACACTGAAACCCTGAAACTGGTTGGATACTTGGATCATGTATAACGCTCGTTTTTCTAATGGAACTGGTTGCTGTCTTGGGCCGGCCCGTTACAATGACGTTTTATCGCCTTCAGGTATACAAAACGGCTTGATTGTCATTTAGAAATTAGGCTCATTTTTTAATTTTACAAAGTTTAGTGGCCAAATTAAAAGGAATGAAAGTTTGTTAGGAGAATAAATTTTTGTTAGGGTTTAAGACTTTAAGCTCCCTTTCATTTTCAATGAAATAAAAAAATAAAATCAAAAGTGTGTGAAGTCAAGAGGATAAGATCAATAGATGTTGTTCAGCACTTTGTTAAAACCACAAAAGGTTAAAAGGATCTTCCCTCTCTGTTTGGTTTCATGGCTTTTGACAAAAAGAAATGTGAAAGAAATTGGTTCTAAATGTTTAATGGGATTTAGATTTAAGAGTGTTATAACGCAAATTCTAGTGTTTAAAGTGAATCTTAATAATGTATAATCACATAAATTGATTATCTATGTGGTTGGTGATATTTTTGGGATGAAAAATAACCAAAACATTTAATTTCACTTTTAACAATTAGTGTATATGAAGAGGGTAAGTATACATGTCCAAAACCCATATGTCATATCACCCAATACACATCATATTTACACAAGTCATAGTGACAAATTTGCAAGTAAATAACATTCAACATTAACATAATTTTATGTTAATACAATAAAATGTCATGATATACATATGCATTTTATTTGTATGTTAATTGCTATTGTAGCATAAAAAAATTTGACGAATTTACACATATAGTCACTCAAGTTTTATTTTATTTTATTTTATTTATTTATTTATTGCGCAATTAGTCTTTGATGTTAGGATTGACTGTCTAACTAAACCATATGAAAGCATATTCTGGAAGGCTTCTAAAGCAACAACTGATGTAGATTTTAAGGTTGCCATGAAAGAACTTGGAGTTTTAGACCCAAGTGCTCATAAGTATCTGATTGATAAAGACCCTAAAACATGGTTAAAAGCCTTTATCCAACCAGAAAGATGTTGTGATGATGTGGAGAATAGAATGTCAGAAAGCTTCAGTTTTGTTACAATTGATACTAAGAATAAGCCAATTATCACTATGTTCGAGGAGTGAGGTTGTATACGATGGAGATGGTGTTCAACATGAAAGTTAAGGGCCAAGGATAGGGCGAGCAAATTTGTCCAACAATCAGAGAGTTATTGAATGAGGTTAACAAACAACAAAGATTTTACCAAGTATTACCTAGTGGGTCAATTTAGTTTGAGGTTAGAGGAACTAGAGATGCTTATGAGGTAGATCTTGAAAAGAAAACTTGTTCATGCAGGTTATGGCTGTTGGATTAGTGTCTAAGTCCATAACTATTTTGGTATGAACTTGACCCGATGGTGCATGGTCCTTTTGGGTTGCCTTCACCAAAGCAACTTGATATGATGAATTATGAAGAAAAATGATTAAATATTATTTATTAATATATTATGAGAATAATATATTAAAGGAGAAATCATATTGTTTAATTAATATTAGTCATTAATTAATTGGTAATTAGTTTTGTGACTAAAAGAGATTAATTAAACTTAAGGGACTGGAATTGTAATTATAAGATAATTGCAATTTGGACCATGGATTGCCTTATATTAAGGAGGGGACGAATTCTATGGGGAAACCCATAAGGAAATCGTCCAAGGCCTTAAGGAAAGGGATCCATGGGTTGCTTAGGGCTTAAGCATCCAAATTAGGGTTTCCTTGTTAAGATAACCCTAATAGCCTCCTATATATAGATCCCTTATGACCCAAAAACGTGGCTAAGCATCCTTCTAGGGTTTCACACGTTTTAGGGCAGCCTCCTTCCTCTCTCCTCTACATCCTCTTGCTCTTGGTGTTTGTGAACCATTAGAGGAGTGACATTTGTGACTCTAAGCTTTCTAAAGTCATTACAAGAAGGAATTGTGATTGTTATTGCTATATAACAATCAAGGTATGATTTAAACCCATTCTTATGTTAATATGATTACTTGTATGCTAGAATTAGGGTTTATAGTCTTGGATAACTTGCATGTACAATAGACAAATCTAGATCCAAGCATTAGGGTTTGTATGAGCACATATGATGTTCTTAGGACTAAAACCCATCAGTGGTATCAGAGCCTAGATTGGTTTCTATTGTATTAATGCCTTGTATGTTGAAAAAATTCGTTTTTTGTGATTCTGCTTGCTGAACTCGCCGAGTCTCTAAATGAACTCGCCGAGTCCATGCTGACTCGAGGAGTCCATGCCTGACTTGACGAGTCGGCGGGTCAGAATGAGGGAAAACCGGGATTTCTTGCTGTTTTTGCTTGAGGATACTTGCCTTATCATATTAGATCAATATAAATCCGATTTTTTGATATATATGACTATATTCTTGATCTAATTGAAGATATTTATCAATTAATAAAATATTTGTTTCCTTATGTGATAATTGATTAATTATTTTGATTAAATTGGTAAATTGTTTTGCAAGAAATCATTAAATAAGTCAAATATGGATAATTATGTGATTAAATGTTAATTTAGATTATTTGTTATTTGATCCTTGTGTTATGAAATGTTTCATATTTTCCCCTTTAGGTTTTATAGTTTAAATTTGACCTCAAAAGTTTTGTTGTTTTGAAATTTAAATAGTTGAAACCCTAATGTTTTGAAAAAGGTTTCAAAACTTGCCCTCAAGTTTTGGAATTTAAATTTTGAATTAATAGTTTAATTTTGATGTATATTTAAATTATAAACCCTAATGTTTTGAAATGTTTCAAAACTTGCCCTCAAGTTTTGGAATTTAAAAGTTGATTAAAGGTTTAATTTAGGAATGTTAAATTCTAAAACCCTAGTATTGTTTTGAAAAAGATTCAAATCACACTCTTATGGTTTTATTAATTAATTAAGGTGTATAATTAAAAGAGATTTAGTAGATCCATAAAGTCTTGGTATACAATTTAATTAAATTAAAAGTATAATTATTAAATTAGTCCACCTAGTATTTTAAAAGTATAAAATACACTCTATACTATATATATAACATTAAAAGTCTAACATTATATATATGTATGAGTAAAAGTCAGTCTTACCGTTAGTAGGCCTCATTCACGAAGTTGGTCTATAAGGGGTGTTTAAGGAAATTGCCTATAAAATGGCGATTGAATGGGTATCCACTCTTACCCACTGCACTCTTGACTAGTGGAGGGTCGTTAGCCGAACGGGTAGGATGGGACAAAATCTTCCATTATAAGTATAATGAAGTATAAAAGTAACTAAATGTTTTCATAAAATTCCCAATCTTAGTTACTTAGGCAAAAGTGAATTGATGCAATTCCATGAAATTACACTTTGTGCCCTTGCAAAGACGTTAGTGGAGCGTGTGTGGTTTACCGACACACTAAATGGTTCTAAGCAAAGGTAGCAAACGGTGACTCAATGTTTGTCATAGTTCGGTGGAGCGTGTGTGGTTTACCGGCACATCGAATAGGTGACTGTAACATGTGGGGGCACCATGTAGTTTGCATGGTTATTCACACCCGCTTTGTGATCCTCGGCATCCCAGTCACAAACAAGAGAGGCATATCGAGATTTAAACATGCCATTGAAATGTTCAATGAATCTCATAGGATCTAGGAGTTTTCATAGATTTAAAACTTAAATTTCTTTTTCGTTTTTCATGGTGGAAATTAGTGAATCGTCATTCACTTACCTTCAAATGTTCTGCAATTTGGGTTACGACATTCCTCTCCCGAGTTGTAGAATATTGTGTTGGGTCCTAGCCTTAGTATCTCATTTGGGTGATTTACTAAGGACTCAATCAATCAACTAACTTGAATTCGTTTTCTCCCATTTTGTAGATGTCAAAGTTCGAAAACTATAATCTTCCCAAATCCCGTGGAACAAGCATTCCACATGAAGATGGTATCCCACGATTTGATCGCGGAACAAGAAATCATGTTTCACTTCCTCCACCTCCTCCAATTGTTCTCCCTAACCCACAAGATCGAAGAATTGAAAGGTTCAATATCACTAAAGCCCTATTGGAAATGAAACATGAAGATGGTAAACCCGTGTGTGCCCACGTTCTAGAAATGAAATCACACATTGATAGGTTGATAATGTTGGGTGTGTCATTCCCGGATGAGTTGGCTGTGAATTGGGTTTTGCAGTCACTTCCTGAATCGTATAATGAGTTCAAAAGAAAGTATTATATGATGGATCATCACGACAACCTCATTGACCTAACTTACATGCTCATTGCAGCTGAATCAGAAATGATTTGGCGAAGCAATGGAGCGTATTTGTTGGGAAAGTCAACCGACCATGCTTCCGAGGACGTTCTAGGAGAACCGAACTGCATTTGCTGCCAAAAGAAAGGGCGTTGGATACAAGTCTGCCCAAAGAGCCTGAAGAGTCCAGAAGATGGGAGAGTCAAAGAGTATGGTTGCGCTTCAGGTAAAATCCACTATCTAACTCCGTTAAGTTCCTATTCATTGATTCTTAATACATGATGTGATAAGATTGCATTTGAATGTTTTGCAGGATCGGTGAAAAGAAAGGAAGCTTGGTGAAAGAGCAAGATGAATCTAATCACAAGAAATGGATATTGATCGCATGGACTTGAAGATTAGATTTTGAGCTTAGATAGTTATGATAGAGTTGTTAGGAATTTTCTTTTTGAATACATAGTTTTTAGTTGATTTTGCATTGTAAGGACAAATGTTTTCCGCTGCTTTTATAAATAAAATAAATTTTGGTTTGACTTATTTATTTATTTGTTTACTTCCTTGCAATGAAATCGTTATGAAAATTGATGTTTGCATATATCTACAACAAAATGGATATGATTCTTATTTATGGTGTTTATGGAAAGGTCGAGAATTTACCAAATAGGGAGAGTTTCTCATCGCCCAAGTTTCAATTGGATAGAAATTTGGAATCACACAACTTGGTTGCACGATGAATGAGAAATTTCATATTTGGAAATTAGACTAATTCATTGACAAAGTGTCAAGTGAAGGACTAGGAGATCAAGTACACAAAGTTGTGTGTTGGTCAAAGTCCACCATAAGAGTAACAAGATATTCGTCATGATTTACTAAAAGTTTAGTAAATATGATTATACTTATAAGATTAAGTGTAATTCGGAATTGATTAAAAAGGTTTAAATCAATAGCAAAACGAATAAGAAGAATCAAGTAGGCAAAAAGATAAAAGTTTCTCCATTCTAAGAAGGGAGAGTAGCTTTTATGCTTTATGATAGGTCTTAATGATTAAGAACCAAATCTCAATTGATCCTCTAAGTAAGTCTTAGTACAATTGTATGTTTAAGAAGAGGAATCAAGGATTGGAGAAATGGTTAAATCAAGAAGTCAATCATACTTCGTTCCAATCACAAGTCTTACAGTTAAGATTGTGACATCGAGTGATTAGATTTTAAGAAGGTTTATAACATTCATCAAACGTGGAAAGTTGTGATGTCTTGGATAAGACAAAGACCAACTAGGACCAATTTATGAAGTGTTTTAATAAAAGTTACACTAACTCTTGAATATTTGGTTGTCAAGAAATGTTTATTGACAAGAGAATCTTATATGTCAAGGAGTCAGTGGGAGTCTTAATGGTCTTGAAAGGTTTCAAGAACAAATCAAAATAGACCTTATCGATCATCACTAGCACACGAGTTGAGGTTTACAACCTATCGTGTTGACATTATTTTGTTTCTGTGTTGTTCCAATTGAGTTAATTATGCGTGTGAGTCCTATGAGTTCTCATTTGAACGCATAAAAGGCAGGTACCTTGATCAATGAAAAGTAAATTGATAGGAAAAGGTGAGCTGCTTAACTACTTGGAAGACATGGTGGGCAGCTGTGCTACCATAAGACAAGAAATCGAGATTAAGAAAGTTCGATCCATATGAGTTTGAATTTGTCGTAAACTTTGGTTTTGACAAATTCACATGGATAGGAACACATACACCATTAAAATCTAGGTGTCATAAGATTTCCTCCTTCATGAAAATGATTGTGAGGAAATGTTTTCACTAAGAAAGATTTTAAGAAGATAGTGATTGTAAAATTGCATTCTCGAATTCGATCATGGTTACGGTATCCCTTTCCATGATTTGAATTGTGAGGTTTGGCAATTAGTCTTAATTGTTTAGACACACATATGAACTATCTAAGGCAAAGGTGTATAAGTTCAAAAAGCCTTGATAAAAGGTTATCAAAGCATTAAGTATTAGAAACATGGACTTATGAAATTCAATAGGTATTGTTTTTCTGAAAGTTAAGATGTTTATGAATACATGTCAAAGCTAATGGGAGCATAAGCGTTATGTTTATAATAATCATCATGATAGTGGGAGCATAAATGTTATGATTGTATGATTATTAAGGAAAGTATTGCAAGTTGGCAATATTAATTATAAAAAACAAGAGTTATACTTTGCAAAGTCGCAAGAGTTGTAAAGTTGTTTTGCTATAATTAAGGGAGAGAATATTATGATTCATTTCAAATCTAAAGGCTTAGGTTGTGGAATGTTAATAAATTTAGTCAAAGGTACATAGTGCATTCTTAAAATTTCGATTATGATTACGACATTCCTCTTCACAATTCGAATTTTGAGAACATAGCACATAAAATATTATGGTAGAAGATTGATAAAGTATCAAATCTTTATGTAAGACATTATGCATTGTGTCCCATACGCTTCGGGTATAGGATTGATTGCAAATGTTTGGATATTTGACCATTCTAAAATTTTCCAAATGTCTAGCGCATTTAGAGGGAAAAGGGACTAGAATCGGTTTTGACTAAGATAATTAAACAACTATCAAAGGACAATCCAAAGTTCGTCGAGGATTGGTCGCTTGTGAGTAGTTGGAAGTATAATATTTGATGGACCATATCGACATTATTATGAACAGATAAGATTCTATTAAGAATGAGTTGTCATATAGAAAATATGGAAAGTTTTCCATATTGGGAATTGAATATTGAAAATCTATGTGTAAAATAGAAACTTTTATGCAAAAGGATGTTCAAAGGAATGTTCTTTGAGTGAGAGACATCATATCTAAGAAATTGTATTATAACAATCTCAGATAGAGAACTTTGTAATATCATTGGCAATAGTCTTTGTGACTTTGGTGCAGTGATATTACGAAAGGATCATTGCATAAAATGTTAGAATCTAGCATATTCTATAAGTGGCAAGAATTTGATATTCTTTCACTTATGAAAAAGGATTTGGAGTTGTGAAATGAGTATGATTGGAAATGTGTTCAATGTGATCTATTTCACAAAGTAAGAACCATAGGTAAACATTGTGTGCATGCTAGGAGCATGGGACAAGTGTAATAATTCAAGTAAGAAGTTGATTACCCGAAACGACAAATAATGAGTAATCGATATGGTGATAAATAAAAGGTGTTTTATTTATGCTCAAAGTTTTGAGGCCATATGGGATTAGTATTATTCTTGTGTTTCACTTTGCATGTTTTGACTTCCTGAATAATTTAATTGGTTAAGAACAGTCAAATTATTCGAATGGACCACAGTCGTTCATATGTTGGAAGTAGGTATGAATGAAGACTGTCATGAATTGGTGTGTGGAATGTCTAAAAGAGTATTAGACATAAGAAAATGTTTGCTGCAACGTTCATGAGTGCTTATGAATATGAATTGGAGCATTGGATTAAACCCACGCTCACTTGGATCACTCCATGGATTGTGTCACGAGTGATTGGTGAGACGATAACATTTTATATTCTTGAAACCGAGATGGGTGAGTTGTATCTTGGAAATCAGTTACACATTGATAATATGTAAACGCACCAGTAACTTGGTGTTATAAAACATATTGTTGTGTGTAATTCGGTGAGTGAGTGCAAGCAAGCATTGTATCAAAGTTTATCCGTTCCTTTTATCCAAAGTAGGATAAAAGCGATATCTTTGGGCCCCTCGATGATTTAGTGATGACAAACGTAAATGCTCGGCCGGGCTAGGGCTAATTTGATTTGTTCAATTAGTCAGTCGTCATAAATCGGAAGTCGAGAAATAGTACAAAGAGAATGATTAGAAATCATGTCTCATACGATATCTAGAATGGAGGAATATATGATCCCTTATCTAAGTACACGCGTATCTGATAGGATCAGAGTTGACAGCGGCTTTGGAAAGCTACGATTGCAGATCAGGATCTGAAGTCATACGCATAATAGTTATTAAACTTATCCAAGTGGGAGACTGTTGGATTAGTGTCTAAGTTCATAACTATTTTGGTATGAACTTGACCCGATGGTGCATGGTCCTTTTGGGTTGCCTTCACCAAAGCAACTTGATAGGATGAATTATGGAGAGAAAGGATTAAATATTATTTATTAATATATTATGAGAATAATATATTAAAGGAGAAATCATATTGTTTAATTGATATTAGTCAATGATTAATTGGTAATTAGTTTTGTGACTAAAAGAGATTAATTAAACTTAAGGGACTGGAATTGTAATTATAAGATAATTTCAATTTGGGCCATGGATCGCCTTATATTAAGGAGTGGACGAATTCTATGGGAAACCCATAAGGAAATCGTCCAAGGCCTTAAGGAAAGGGATCCATGGGTTGCTTAGGGCTTAAGCATCCAAATTAGGGTTTCCTTGTTAAGATAACCCTAATAGCCTCCTATATATAGATCCCTTATGACCCAAAAACGTGGCTAAGCATCCTTCTAGGGTTTCACACGTTTTAGGGCAGCCTCCTTCCTCTCTCCTCTTCATCCTCTTTCTCTTGGTGTTTGTGAACCATTAGAGGAGTGACATTTGTGACTCTAAGCTTTCTAAAGTCATTACAAGAAGGAATTGTGATTGTTATTGCTATATAACAATCAAGGTATGATTTAAACCATTCTTATGTTAATATGATTACTTGTATGCTAGAATTAGGGTTTATAGTCTTGGATAACTTGCATGTACAATAGAGAAACCTAGATCCAAGCATTAGGGTTTGTATGAGCACATAGGATGTTCTTAGGACTAAAACCCATCAATGGCAACTTAATGGAATTGGTTGTGTCCATTCTGTTGCAGCCATTAGTTATCTTAAAAGGGATGTAGAGTCATATGTGGACAAAATGTTTAGTATCATCATGTACATGAAGGCATATAAGTTTGAGTTAGCACCTATGAATGGAAGTAACTTGTGCCCAACAAGTTTGTACACACCACCTTTACCTCATGTTCATAGAATTATGCCTGGGAGACCTACAACTAAAAGGAAAAGGGATGCAACAGAAAACCAGACAAGGAAAAAACCGAAGAAGAGTACCCAAACACAAAACAATGATAACCATAAAGTATCCAAAGCTGGAGCGAAAGAAAAATGTAGTATTTGTTAGCTTGAAGGACACAACAAAAGAGATTTTATTGTTGGAAGATCTCCTAAAATTGTCAGAAGAAAAAGAAGACATGTTAATAATTAATTAGCATGTTAATTTGCGGTTTTTTTTGTTTTTTTATTTGTTAATATTGTATCATGAATGAGGTGAATTAGGATGGTAATGATGTACATGAGGGTGGTGATGAAGGAGGTCAAAATGAAGGACAATAGCATGATGAGGTAGAAGTCACTCCTATGGGGTTTATGCATCAGGAAATAGAGAACCTAGATAACAAGGAGGTGGTGAGATGCATGTGCAACAGGAGGTAAAGGAAAGACCAGTTTGTGACACTTGGAAAACACGACATCAACCCCCGTTAGAATTTAATGACAAACACAAAAATATAATAGGACAACCATGTAATGTAAACATTTGGAATATCTAAGTAAATATATTCGATTTCGTGTTTAATTACGTCAACTTTTAGGCTCAAAATATAATGCGTGGAAAATCGTATCACCTTGAGAGCTTGTTTATATTTTTAGAATTTATGTGTTACCGTGATTCAAAAAATATAACCTTCGTAAAAATCCAACTTAGTATAAAAGAGTTATGATTTTTATAGTAAATAAAAATTTACCGCGCATAAGAAATTACAACGTCAAAAACTACGTGGATAATGGTTGATCTTTAGCAAAAGACACCAACAGGAGAAATATAGTACTACTCAAAGTAGGAGTTTTGAGACAAGGAACGCCTAAAACGGAACCCGTATGAGAGATTTATAATTTTTATAAAATCATAACGATTGTAAAAATATAGTAAGTTAAAACTAGCCAAAATAACTAAAAGGAAAGTTTTAGGGTACGTAGAGACCTACCCGATATATAAGAGTCGTTTAAAAAGGAGTTCATCTGCGAGAGTTATGAAATTTTAAATTCGGGATATAGGATGACGTGGCACAAGGGGGGACGACATGTAGCAGCCTCTGTGACTCATGCACAATTATGTGGCGCACACTGCATGGCGCACACTACGCAACATGCACCACAATAATTGCTATAAATAACAAGATTCAGTAGTCCCATTTCTCACCCTAAAAACACTCTCTCAACTTTCTCGATCTGCGTGCCACTGCCCCCGAACGTCTCTCGAAGTTTCAGACTCCCGATTTCTACCCTACTACAACGATTTCATATTTACAAGAAAGTTCACGGACCTATTTTCTAAACCTTTTTGGGGGGAATACATATTAAAACACAACTATTTTTAAATTATTACGAAGTGTATAATATTAGTTAGAGAATTATGCTCATAACATCAGGATGATATTTTGCCCGGTAGATACTATGCCCAACTTTTTAAAGATAAATTATACCTAGTTGTTATACTGACTCACATTGATAGAAAATATCATACCTAGTTGTTACACTGGCCAGTTGTTAGGAAACGCTGACACCTAGCAGATACGCTAGCCAACATATAGCCACCCTTTGGATAAATCTTTGTACCTAGCGGTTACTCTGCCCAAATTCTCGCCTACGCAAAACACACTAATTTGATTAGATATATGTATAAGATGAATAATATATATAATAAGTATCTGGTATAATACAACAAAGATGAACAACACGACCGAATAGTGGAGGCTTCACACAACAAGTGGTTAGATGAAACATGATTCATCAACACGTTGAATGACCTTGATCAGCTACCCCCCGAGCAATAATCGTTAAATCTTAAGTGAGTGGGAAACATATGTATAGATCTATACGGGATTAACACTCCTACCTATGGTTGCTAGCTACAACTTGACTGCAACTCGAATCTGACATAACTTTCTAAACACATTTGCGACATTCGATGAAGTGTCGTGGTTTTTTGGGGATCTCTCAACAGTCACAACACGATTATAGGAACTCATCATAACCTTGTTAAACTAAAACAAATTATATTAGACTACTACTAGGGTATAACTTAAGAAAGTAATGATAGTGAACTAACATCACTGCATCGCACAACCTGGCGATTTTGCCGCTCGGTTGGGGGTGTGACAGATTGGTATCAGAGCTTCATATTATAGCAAACTAGTAATTACTTACAAAATACAAATATAATCTAGGGCTATACTTTAATTAGGTTTAATCCATAAGCCTATTACATTAAAAAAATATTATTATTAATTACACTACTTCTCGACTACTTACGGGGGAAGTGACCAGTTTGAAATATCGTTTGGGTTGTTGGATTTCAGAATGGCTATACGCTATAATGGTCCTACCCTCCGGTACTTCTCACCTGGCTGATCCTTATTTGATAGTACTGGAGTACAAAATCCCAAAAACTAATAAAGTACACTCAACCAAACAAAGATTTAAAGATATAGAGCAATATAAATATGCTCGTATAAATATATCTACTACCCACAACACAAATTCACAAAATCACAACTCAAGATTTTAGATCAAAAACAGTATTTATAGTTGGTATAGTACATCGTTTGTACCATAAGTAAACCTAGAATGTGAAACTAAGTATTATTATGCTCTGAACGACGCACGACCGAACTCGGATACGGTGGTTGGCAATCTAAATGCTTAAGGACTTCTGGATTGGACGCTTAATTTCAAGGGTTCTACACTCGAAGATTTCTTTTAGAGGATTTCTACGTCTGAGGATTTATGGATTAGAGATATCTACACTTGAGGATTCTTGGCTTAGAACCACTATTTATGACTTACGACATAGTAGGTAGACTTAGGAATTGGGGGTACTATCTATTACATACTTATAATTGGATATTATATTGTATATAATTGATCTTCTCATCTCTCATATAACATCTTTCATGTTTGATGTCTTATGCAGGTTTGCCAGAGAGTCATGACAGATTTTGGATGACAAAGGGCAGCTACGCTTCCAGTAGAGGAGGAATCAGTACCTAGCATTACCGACCTTGCACATACTCCAGCGATGCTCACAGATTCTGAGGAGGAACCGATGGAGACCAGTGATGAGATCTAGGTTGACGTCACTATTGGTTTGGGCCCTTCCAAGCCTGACTACACTCCAGCTGAGCATGGACACCCCAGCTCGGACTATGAGTCAAATGAGGATGAGGAGGATATCTCCTCCTCTCCAAAGATCTCACCACCACTTCCCACACCCTCACAACGATCATACAGATCCCGTATTACTGGTACTCGGGTTAAAAATACCCCAAGGAAGCCTACGACAATTCCCAATTGAAAAAGACTAGCACCCCCACCTCCAACGAAGAAGCATTGTAGCGACTACGCATGGATACCTCAGGTGAGAGCATGGCGACAGGAGGAGGATATCGGTTTTCACCATGAGGTAGGGGAATACTCTACCATACCAGATCCTATCTCAGACGATGGAACAGACTATCTCCTTCTTGGTGCCACAAACTACCCAACATTCTGATTGTTTAGGAGCCATGTATACTAGGCTTTTTCAGTTGAGGGTGACCCTATTGCAGTTAGCAAAGCGGGTATAGTACTTAGAGGAGGAGAGGATGTGGTAGAAATGAGGATCCTCATATTGCAAGACATATGTAGGATGCCTGAGATGAGACGCAGTTTCATCAACAATTATTGGAGGAGGTTTTTAGTCATATTGAGAGTTTGGAGCAACATGTGGATAGAGCCGAGTCGAGGATCTTGTTTTTTGATGCTTATATATATTTTCTTTACAGATAGCTAGTGTAGCTTATGAAACTTTTGATTATGTATTGTGGATGTTAGAATTTTTTTCCTAGCATGATGGTCGGGATAGATATATCGATACTTTTTGGGTTAGTATATTTAGAAAAAGTTCACAAATATGTCATACTTGCTTATTTTGTAAACTCTAGGGCTTTTCTTACACTAACCACCCCTTTTGGTGGCCATTCTGTAAAATATTATGATGCATATAATATAATATGGTTGTAAGAAATGTGTGTGTTATGTTATCACTCTACTCTTTGAATAACACTAACGCTAATAGTAACACTCCATATCATAATCACTCCCACGAGGACGCTAACTATACGTATACGATCAAGTAACTCACGTCACAACACTAACTTTAGGAATCAAGAAATGACACCCCCAAGAATGAGCAGATCCAAGTAAGGTCCCCAAGATCAGGATGCCCAATCTGCTCAGAGCAGCTAACCTTTGGATACAACAACCATTGAGGCCTTGGTAGAACAGCAAAGTGCTAACGTTAGGCAATAACAACCATATAGGATTTGGGTTTGGAGCGCGAAATGAAAACTTGCAAGTAAATAATCAAGGTTCACTGAGGACCTGCACCTACAAGGACTTTATTAGCTTCAAACCTAGGACTTTATTTGGAAACGAAGGAGTTGTAGGACTCACAAGGTGGATCGAAAAGACTGAATCGATGTTCGAGATCAACTCTTGTCTTGAGGAATGCATGGTGAAGTTTGTTGCTTACACCTTTGTGGATGTAGCCATGTCTTGGTGGAACAGCCACATCAACACAATGGGCCTCGTAAGTGCAAATGCCATATCTTGGGAGCAACTCAAACAAATGCTTATCGAGGAATATTTTCCTCGGGAGGAAATGCATCAATTAGAGAAAAAGTTGTGAAACTTGACCATGACCAACGTTGACATCTCAACCTACACGAATCGATTCAATGATCTTGTAAACCTTTGTCTTTGTTTCGTAGAGCCAGAATACAATTAAGAAGATCAAAAGATACATATGGGGGTTATTCCAGCCTATACAAGGGTTGATCACAACATCCCAACCAATAACGTATGATAGTGCCAAGAGATTGGCATTCGACCTAAACAACCAATAGATAAGATGAGGCACCATGGTCCAAAGAGCTGACCTCCCGAAGTCAGAAGAAAACAAGCGCAACTCCGAAAATGGATTTAAGGATACTTGCAAGCAAGCTCCGTGTAACATCTTAATTTCTGTCAGGTGTTCTCTTTTGACCCTTGTATTGTGATTTGTTTACAAAATTGGTCCCTAATGGCATTTTCGTAACTATTGGCCATGCATGAGTACGTTGGGCATACCCCGAGTATGGTGGGAATACGTAGCCAGGGTGCAAACCCGAATTTTTAGGGTTTGGAACCATATTTAAACGTTTGTAAGGCCTTATGCACTCTCTTAAGTCTATCCTCCTTCCTCATTTCGAGACCCTAAAGTGTATGAGTTCCTTGTTAAGCTTGAAGAGCCTTTTAGTGACATTTTTGAACTTTTGAAGAAGAAGGAAGAACCTTGAGGTTGTAGTGTTTCACTCAAGGCCTTGGATCCAGCATCTACATTCCGTTGTGCATCTTATGGAGGCATAAAGCTCCAACCTTGATGAACATTTCTTTATATCTAGTTTTAGATTAAAGTTGGTCCCTTTTTGTCCCAAATCTTGAACTTTGTGAGCATGGAATGCTCCAAGACGTTTGATTTGTCCTTTCAGATGTTTATGGGTGTGTTAAGTCATAATAATGTGATCTTGGACATTGGTTTCTTCTCATGTATGGTCTAGGTTGTCTTAATGGGTCAAGAAGTTAGGGTTTTTGTTATTAAGGTCTTAATAGCCATGCAAAACCATAAAGTTGGAAACTTTATGGTTAAGATCACCTTTTTGGGTTCGGATCTGGATTTTGGGCGAAGGTGCTCAAGGATTTAGCACTTAATGGGTTGGGTTGGATGGCAGCCGCATATGTTAGGCGTACCAAAGAGTACGATGTGTGTACGTAGTCAGCCCTCGTTTTTGGTCAAACGCATGGTACACCCTGCATACCTATTGAGTACGCCCATCATACTCACTGTGCGACTCTGGTGACTCATTTGACTTTCACCTGGATTTTGACTAGGGTTTGGCCAAGGGGTATTTTAGGTATTTTGATATGTATGATGAGATTATTGTCACTAAATTTGTTAAGTTGATTGGTAGAGTTGATCTCAAAGAGGTATGCTAATCTATTTTCTCATCTGTCTGTAAGGTGAGTCTCCTCACTAGATCCATGGGTCGAAGGCACCAATGTTGACCCATTACTTTGTTGTGTAGAATGCTAATTTTCTTTATAATGCTTGCATGAAAACTAGGATCTAGTCCCCGGAAATTGTATTAAAGACCAGGATCTGTCCCTTGGCACTTGTATGAAAGACCGAGATTAGGCCCTTGGCATTGCAAGGAAAGACTGGAATTTGGCCCTCGACATTGCAAGGAAAGACCATGATTTGGCCCATGGCAGGAAATGATTATAAGACTATGATTTGACAATAGCATTCACTTTCTTATGTATGGTATGTGGTACTTTAGGGAAATCACTAAGCTTTGTGCTTACAGTTTTGTTTATGGTTTCAAGTACTTTTGGTTCGAAAGGGGAGGGCCTGACGTGATGGCACAACATCCTCCCCTCAAGATTTCCTATTGTGAATAATTGTACTATGATGTTTTGAATATTATAACTTGGTGTTTGATTTTGAACAATTGATGAATGAATTGATAAACTTCCAAATGAAAATTTTTATCACTGTCTTTAGGACATTACACTCCGAGTAAGAAACAAGAGACTGGCAAGGCATATGCAATCACTGCATCCCCAACACTAGTGGCAGCCTGCCAACCTCCACCTCTCAAGGACAATATGTGGGTAAACACACGAGATGCAACCTGTGCCACTACCACCACTCGGGAAACTGCCTATTCTGGAACAAGTTCAATAAGAAAGGGCATACCATCAAATACTATAGACATCTTGGAGCTACGCCTGCCACCACGACCAATCCACCAATTGTTGTGGCGCCTGAGAGTCAAGCTTGTTTTGAATGTGGAATAATCGAACACCTCAAGAGAAATTGTTGAAGACTGAGCAATGAAGGATGGAATGATCGAGGTACAGCATTTATGATTGGCTCAAGGGACGTCATCCAAGATCCGACCGTGGTAACAGGTAAGTTTCCTTTTAGCGGTTTATACACAAATGTACTCTTTGATTCTGGTGTTGAGAAATGCTTCACTTAACATAAGTTTAGAGCACTTTTAAGCCATAAGTCTAAGATCCTAGATGGGCCTTACGTAATGGAAAAGTCTAATGGAGAATCTAGTAGTACTTAGGAAATGTTAGAAAATTATTGTCTGACTTTATACAACCACACCTTCCACGTCGACCTAATGCATATTATAATCGGAAGTTTCGATGTTCTAATTGGCATGGATTGTTATCACCGCATCAAGCTGAAATCCTATACTACGACAAAGCAGTATGATTATCCTTAACTGACGGAGAATCATTAGTGATATGTGAAGATAAGTTGAGCAAGAACTTTAGAATCATCTCTTACGTGAAGGCACATAAATACCTTCACAAGAAATATTACGATTTCTTATCCCACATCATAAATAACAGGGGCGAGATAAATGAAATCAAAGACATACCCCAAGTATGTGATTTTCCCAATGTATTTACGGGGGATTTAACCGGACTACTGCCAATTCGCGAGGTCGAATTCCGAATTGAACTAGTTCCAGGGGCAGCGCCAGTGGCAAAATTTCCCTACCTATTACCCCTTTCGGAAATGCAAGAACTATTTGGATAGCTTCAATATCTTCTTGATAAGGGATTATCACCTTGGGGATCCCCAATGTTATTTGTTAAGAAGAAGTACGGAACCTTCAGGATGTGCATTGATTATCGAGAGTTGAACAAATTAACGATCAATAATAGGTATCCACTCTCAAGGATTAATGACCTATCCGACCAGCTTCAAGGATCCGTCTTTTATTCAAATATTGATTTAAGTTCGGGGTGCCATCAACTTCGACTACAAGAGGAAGACATCCCAAAGACAGCATTCCAGTCTCTTTACAACCACTATGAGTTTCTAGTTATGCCTTTCGGTCTAAACAATGCTCTAACGATCTTCATAGATCTAATGAACCATGTTTGTAAAACTTACCTGGACAAATTCGTGATTGTACTCATCAATGATATGTTGATATACTCAAAACCCAAGGAAGAACATGGTCAACACCTATGCATCATCTTGGAATTGTTTAGAATAGAGAAATTGTACACCAAATTCTCAAAGTGTGAGTTTTGGATCAAAGAAGTAAATTTTCTCGGACACGTAGCCAACAACAAGGGAATTCACGTAGACCCTTCCAAAATCAAAATAATAAAGAACTGGGAAGCACCTACAATGCCAACAGAGGTACGTTAATTCTTGGGATTGGCAGGCTATTACCAGAGATTTATCAAAAGTTTCTCAAAAATAGGTAAACCCCTCATAGTACTGACGCAAAAGGATACGAAGTTCAACTTGGAGGAAAACCAAGAATCAACGTTTCAGAAATTGAAAAACATGTTATGTATCGTGCCAATTACTTCGCTTCCGGAAGGAACCAAAGACTTTGTAGTCTATTGCGATGCATTATGCTAGGGAATGGGATGCGTACTTATGCAGAGAGACAAAGTAATTGTATATGCTTCACGTCAAGTTAAGACCCAAAAGAATAATTACACCACTCACGATTTGGAGTTGGCAGCTATAATTTTCGCCTTAAAGATATGGCGACACTACTTTTATGGCACAAAGTGTGTTATATACATCAAACACAAGAGTCTTCAACACATCTTTAATCAAAAGGAACTGAATATGAGGCAACAAATATGGCTAGATATGTTGAATGACTACGAATGTGAAATCCGATTTCAATCGGGCAAAGATAACATGGTAGCTGATGCCCTAAGAAGAAAGGAATGAGCTAAGTCTCGCAGAGTGAAAGCACTCACCTTGACAATTTACTCAAACTTCCTATCTAAATTCAAAAAGTACAACTTGAGGCACTTAAAGAAGAAAACAAGGCAGACAAATGCCTGCGAGGAATGGAGAAACAATTTGATTCCAAAGATGATGGAACCTTATGTTTCATGGACCGAATCTAGGTGCCAAAATTTGGTGATATCAGAATTCTGGATTTAGATGAAGCTCACATAACAAGGTAGTCATTCCACCCAGGGGCTAATAAGATGTATCTTGATTTAAAGAAGAGGTATTGGTGGCCAAACTTGAAAGTAGAAATCGCCACCTATGTGAGCAAATGCTTGACATGTGCTAAGGTCAAGGCAGAATATCAAAAACCCTCAGGTCTAATGCAACATCACAAAATACTTGAGTGGAAATGGGAACAAGTTGCAATGGACTTCGTCATGAAACTTCCCAAGATGCCTAATGGTTACGACACGATTTAGGTAGTAATCTATAACGACCCGAAAATCATGCCATAAAAAGTTTTGTTTTTAGATTTATAAATCGTTAACACATACTTTTCCCAAAACCGAGGTAACAAAACATTTAACAAAACATCATCAAATCAGAGTAGTTCACAGAATACGGAAACATGTGGTGTGTGCTATACAATCATCTAGAGCTCTCCCAATTGAAAACTGGAGTACCTGAAACATAAACTAAAAATCGTAAGCACACAAAGCTTAGTGAGTTCCCCAAAGTACCATACAACATACAACCATAGATTATCATGCAATATATATATATATATATATATATATATATATATATATATATATATATATATATATATATATATATATATATATATATATAGTTGTCATGGACTCCCCCTATGGTCTTTATCTGGAATGTCATGGGCTTCCCCCATGGTCTTTACCTGGAATGTCATAGGCTCCCCCCATGGTATGACATCCAATTGCCATGGGTCCCCCCCGTGGTCTTCCATGCAAGTATCACAGAGACAACTAGCATACCACATAACATGTAATGGGTTCGTATTAGTGCCTTCAACCCATAGATATAGTGAGAAGACTCACCTCGCACTGCTTAATCATACAAAAAACCCTTGGACGCTGACTGACAGTTCCTCAACTACCAATAACAAAACAATACCCAATTAACAACTGGGTCCCAATCCATAACCATAACTCCATACTTGGGGTAAAAAGACCATTGTACCCCTAACCTATCATTGTCCAAACTATTGCCCAAACTACAATTTGAAAGGCCCAAAGTGTTGGATTAGTTTCTAAGTCCATAACTATTTTGGTATGTACTTGACCCGATGGTGCATGGTCCTTTTGCGTTGCCTTCACCAAAGCAACTTGATTGGAGAAATAAATAAAGAGAGAGGTTATTATGATTTATTAATATGTTATAAGAATAATATATTAAAGGAGAAATCATATTTGTTTAATTAATATTGGTCAATAATTAATTAAGAATTAATTTTGTGATCAAATGTAATTAATTAAACTAGAGGGGCTGAATTGTAATTATGTGATAGTTGCAAAATAGAGCAATGGTTATCCTTGTTAAAGGATGGACGAATTCAAGGATAAGGAGATCCTTGAAATCGTCCAAGGTCCAAGAGATAAGGGTTTTCAAGGCTTATCTTGTGGTTGTCTGGTGGGCAAGTAACTGGATAAGGATAAGGACTGAAACCCTAATCCCAACCCTATATAAAGACCCCTAAGGCCTTAGGAATTCGTGCACTTGATCCCTAGAGCATCTAAGGACGAATTCTTATACCTCTCATCTCTCTTTATACCTTCTCCATTTGCTCTTGGTGTTTGTGAGCCATTAGAGGCACTACACTTGTGGTGCTTGCTTTCAAGACTTTAGGTTTGAAGATTTAAGTTGTTATTACAATATAACAACAAGAGGTATGTAATCTAACCTTCTTGGTTAATTTTGAAAATATCAATCATGATTAGGGTTTTATTATGTGTTCATAATGTTGTGTATCTAATAGTGAAAACCTAGATCCAATGCTAGGGTTGCATGTACACATAGGATTGTTTGTATAAAACCCATCAGTGGTATTAGAGCCTTTGGTTAACTTGTTTTCAATTAGTTTATTCAGTTGTATGAACTTGACATATTAGGGTTTATATCCAATAAACCCTAGGTGGCTAGGATTTTCGAGATTAGGGTTTGCAAACCCTAATTTGCAAGAGTTTGAATAAGATCTTCAAATCCTTTCCTTAAACCCTTAAATTTCGAAATCTAGGGTTTGTTTTAATCCCTTGGTTTTCGAAATTTGGCCTCCTCCCCAAGATAAGATCCTAAATTTTAGGGATTTGGACTATCCCATATCTTGTGATTATCCTCTAATTGTTATATATAGTAATTATAGATTTTGCATTATCCTATCCATATTTTCGATTTCTAAAGAGATAATAAAGGGATTAGGATATCTTAAATGTATAAATGGTAATTATCCTCATGATTTAGATAATCCCTTATGATTTAATAATTAAATTAATAGTCTAATTCAAGATAATTATTAAATCAAGAGTTTTAATATTTAAAATTTTAATCTACATGTCATAAATTCGAAATTTTTTTAAGAGAAATTAAAACTAAATTGTTTTGAAATGTTTCAAAACTTGCCCTCAAGTTTTGGAATTTAAAAGTTGATTAAAAAGGTTTAATTAGGAGTGTTAAATTCTAAAACCCTAGGATTGTTTTGAAAAGTTCAAATCACACCCTATGGTTTATTAATTAATTAAGGTGTATAATTAAAAGAGGTTTAATAAATCCATAAAAGTTTAAGTTTACAATTTAATTGAATTAAAAGTAT
Organism: Lactuca sativa; assembly: GCF_002870075.4. NCBI lineage: Eukaryota > Viridiplantae > Streptophyta > Magnoliopsida > Asterales > Asteraceae > Lactuca > Lactuca sativa. Next base: position 55,534,030 of record NC_056625.2, read on the forward strand.
AATTGTTAAATTAGACCACCTAGTATTTTGAAAGTATAAAATACACCCTATACTATATATAACATTAAAAGTCTAACATTATATATATGTATGAGTAAAAGTCAGTCTTACCGTTAGTAGGCCTCATTCACGAAGCTGGTCTATAAGGGGTGTTTAAGGAAATTGCCTATAAAATGGCAATTGAATGGGTATCCACTCTTACCCACCGCACTCTTGACTAGTGGAGGTTCGTTAGCCGAACGGGTAGGATAGGACAAAAACCTTCCATTATAAGTATAATGAAGTATAAAAGTAACTAAATGTTTTCATAAAACTCCCAATCTTAGTTACTTAGGCAAAAGTGAATTGATGCAATTCCATGAAATTACACTTTGTGCCCTTGCGAAGACGTTAGTGGAGCGTGTGTGGTTTACCGGCACACAAAATGGTTCTAAGCAAAGGTAGCAAAGGGTGACTCAATGTTTGTCATAGTTCGGTGGAGCGTGTGTGGTTTACCGGCACATCGAATAGATGACTGTAACATGTGGAGGCACCATGTAAGTTTGCATGGTTATTCACACCCGCTTTGTGATCCTCGGCATCCCGGTCACAAACAAGAGGGGCATATCGAGATTTAAACATGCCATTGAAATGTTCAATGAATCTCAAAGGATCTAGGAGTTTTCATAGATTTAAAACTTAAATTTCTTTTCGTTTTTTCATGGTGGAAATTAGTGAATCGTCATTCACTTACCTTCAAATATTATGCAATTAGGGTTACGGCATCCCTCTCCCGAGTTGTAGAATATTGTGTTGGGTCCTAGCCTTAGTATTTCATTTGGGTGATTTACTAAGGACTCAATCTATCAACTAACTTGAATTCGTTTTCTCCCGTTTTGCAGATGTCAAAGTTCGACAACTATGGTCTTCCCAAATCCCATGGAACAAGCATTCCACATGAAGATGATATTCCACGATTCGATCGAGGAACAAGAAATCATGCTTCGCTTCCTCCTCCTCCTCAAATCGTTCTCCCTAACCCACAAGATCGAAATATTGAAAGTTTCAATATCACTCAAGCCCTTTTGGCAAGTAAACATAAAGAAGGAAAGTCAGTGTATGCACACGTCCTAGGGATGAAGTCACACATTGATAGGTTAAGAATGATGGGATCCGTTGTTGGTGAGGAGATGGCTGTGGATTGGGTTCTTCAGTCACTTCCTAACTCGTATAGTGAGTTCGTAAGAGAGTACTATATGATGAACCACGACGTGACCCTTATAGATCTCACCTATATGCTTATTGCTGCTGAATCAGCAATGGTTTGGCGCAATAGAAAAGCAAAGTTGATTGGTGAATCTGCCTTCATGGATATAGACAATGGCAACGAAAGACATGCTATGATCGAAAAGTCCAATCATAAGAGAAAGGCAATGTCTGAAGTAGTTCCATGTCCTATTCCAAGAGAGTCAATTTGCTTTTATTGCCAAGTGAAGGGGCATTGGAGATGAAGTTGCCATATTTACCTAAGAGATCTAAGAGATGGGAGAGTCAGAACGTATGGCTCTAATTTAGGTAAAATCCACTATCTAAAACCGTTAAGTTCCTATTCATTGATTCTTAATGCATGATGTGATAAGATTACATTTGAATGTTTCGCAGGATCGGTGAAAAGAATGGAAGCTTGATGAGAGAGCAAGATGAATCTAATCACAAGAAATGGATCTTGATCGCATGGACTTGAAGATTAGATTTTGAGCTTAGATAGTTATGAAAGAGTTGTTAGAAATTTTCTTTATGAGATACATAGTTTTCAATGGATTTTTGCATTGTAAGGACAAATGTTTTCCGCTGCTTTTATAAATAAAATAAATTTTGTTTGACTTATTTATTTATTTTTTTTATTTCCTTGCAATGAAATCGTTATGAAAATTGATGTTTGCATATTTCTACAACGAATGGATATGATTCTTATTTATGGTGTTTATGGAAAAGTCGAGAATTTACCAAATAGGGAGAGTTTCTCATCGCCCAAGTTTCAATTGGACAGAAATTTGGAATCATGCAACTTGGTTGCACAATGTGACATCCCCAAAATCTCGACCAGAAAAGACCGTTTTTCATTTATGCTTTTAAAAATATTTTCAGAGTAAATCCTTTTTATTTGAAAGAGTTGCGGAATTTGTTCCCAAAAACAAAACATGATAAAACAATGTTTACCAAAGCATTTCATAAAAGAAATGTATTTTCATTATAATCAAAACTCGGGGTGTCATGTTCCGATACAGATCAATAAGCATAAACGATAACATTACAAGTCATTCAACAAATATATACAAATACAGACTTGTAAACAAAACAACCGATGGTTCATCCATCTCATGCCCTTGCGCCACTTCCTGTAATACAAATAAAACTGAGTGGGTCAGGCTTGGGAGCCTGGTGAACATATAGGGTTTTCAACCCACAATAAATAATCATATTTAATTTTCACCAACCAACAATAACCCAATTACCCATTCCCGTTATTCTCACTTTATGTCCCTAAAACAACTAACACAAGGGACCTAGTCTAAGAATATTTCATTGGGGCGACAACACATGCTTCGGGGGTACCTCAGCAATATAAGTCAAATAAGGCAACCATGAGGGGGATGGAGTACAGCAAATGAACACCCGAGTTCATTAACACCTACAGGTGGCGAACCTGCTAATGTTTCCACAAGACTGTCTAGAATAGCCAGTGGTCGTCATCTAAACTCCGCTAGATGACTAAATCAAACAACAACGAGGCCTCTCATCTGTTTATTACACACCAACTATCTACCCATGTTCTACCCAACATATTAGTAGATAAAAATATACATTTTTATACATAGTTTAAAAACCTGCATAGCATGCTTTAATCAACACATATTCCACATAACAGATGAGGCACACACACACATAACACATATCTCATAGAGAATAAATCATATCTATGAGATAGAAGAGAGTGAATATACATTCACACATATAACCACAATATACCATACACATAGCACGTATTTTATAGAAAATACTTAATATTTATGTGTTAGAAGAAGGTAACTACACACTCACACTTATAAACAACAATATACTTAATACACTCGAACCAAACTTGTATTATTATCGTGTTTATGAAAGATAGTATACACTCACTTGATCAGAAGATGATCGGACAGCACTACGGCTTGTAGAAGTAGTAATCCTCAGCAGATCTGGAAGATCTTCACAAAAATCGAACTTCTCGCGGGCAGAGCTTCGGCTCGGGAACCGCACTTCTCGGGATCTTCAGGATCTCGGGACTTGCCTCGGGGCTTGAGAACAATACCGGGGCTTCGAGATATTTCTGGCACACAAAACGATGCAAAACAGGAGAGAGAAAAGAGGAAATTGGCAAAAGACTCGGCTGCCTTCGGTTCCTATTTATAGGAGGCTGGAGCCTCGGAGTACGCGGGGCGTACTGCAGTACGCAGCGCGTACTGCTTCCGAAATCGTCACTGCATGCGTCATCCGAAATGTCGACACTCTTCGGAGTACGCGGGGCATACTCGCGTACGCGGGGCGTACGTCGGATCGGACCGGTGACTCGTCTTCGGATAATGCCGGATTAAAAGATTAATTTTAATTACAAAATATTTAATAAACTTCGGAAATTCATAACTTTCGCATACGAACTCCGTTTTCGACGTTCTTTATATCCACGCGAAGGTGAGACTACGCTCTACAATTTTCGTTTAGACTCCGTCGGCTAATTTTGACTTTATTTTTATTATTTATTTTTAATAGGCCGCGACAGAAAAACTTCGTTATAAATTCATAACTCCTTCATTTGACGTCCGTTCTCGCCTAACTTTTTATCGCTTCGATACCAACAATGAGATCTTCGATTCTTATTTAGATTGCTTCGGCTAAATACCACTCGATCTCAAATCGAGTATTTCGGGTTGCACACCGCAAAGCCGAAACTTCGATAAATCATAACTTCCTCATACGAAATCAGATTTAGGCGTTCTATATATGTTCGGAAACCTCGTTTCAACTACTACAACATTATTCAAAGATATTAAGTTTATTTTACACTTAAATTTTGACGCTTATTTTTATTCTTAATTAATCAAACCACATAATTAAGCAATTAAGCACAAAACACATAATACTCAAATAACACAATCTTATTATTTCAAAACGGGTTACAGAGGTTAACCTAGACTATTACATTGCTACAAATGGCAAGCCCGGAAACACAGGCGTTTCACACGATGAATGAGAAATTTCATATTTGGAAATTAAACTAATTCATTGACAAAGTGTCAAGTGAAGGACTTGGAGATCGAATACACAAAGTTGCGTGTTGATCAAGTCCACCATAAGAGTAACAAAGATATTCGTCAAGATTTACTAAAGGTTTAGTAAATATGATTATACTTACAAGATTAAGTGTAATTCTGAATTGATTAAAGGGTTTAGATCAATAGTAGAACGAATAAGAAGAATCAAGTAGGCAGAAAGATAAAAGTTTCTCCATTCTAAGAAGATGGGCGAGTGCCTTTTATGCTTTTTGATAGGTCTTAATGATTAAGAATCATATCTCAATTGATCCTCTAAATGAGTCTTAGTACAATTGTATGTCTAAGAAAAGAAATCAAGAACTGAAGAAATGGTTAAATCAAGAAGTCAATCATACTTCGTTCAAATAACAAGTCTTAAAGTTAAGATTGTGACAATGAGTGAAAAGTATTAAAGGTTTATAACATTCATCAAATGTGGAAAGTTGTGATGTCTTGAATAAGACAAAGACTAACTAGGACCAATTTATGAAGTGTTTTGATAAAAACTACACTAACTCTTGAATATTTGTCAAGAAATGGTTATTGACAAGAGAATCTTATATGTCAAGGAGTTAGTGGGAGTCTTAATGGTCTTGAAAGGTTTCAAGAACAAATCAAATAAAACTTATCGATCATCACTAGCACACGAGTTGAGGTTTACAACCTATCGTGATGACATTATTTTGTTTCTGTGTCAATCCAATCGACTTAATTATGCATGTGAGTTCTATGAGTTCTCATTTTGAACGCATAAAAGGCAAAGCACCATAATCAATGAAAGGTACATTGATAGGTGAGCTGCTTAACAATTGGAAGACGTGGTGGGCAGCTGTGCTATCATAAGGCAAGAAATCAAGATTAAGAAAGTTCGATCCATATAAGTTTGAATTTGTCATAAACCTTGGTTTTAACAAATTCACATGGATAGGAACACATACACCGTTTAAATCTAAGTGTCATAAGATTTACTCCTTCATGAAAATGATTGTGAGGAAATGCTTTCACTAGGAAATATTTTAAGAAGATGGTAATTGTAAAATTGCATTCTCGAATTCAATCATGGTTACAGTATCCCTTTCCATAATTTGAATTGTGAGGTTTGGCAATTAGTCTTAATTGTTTAGACACACATATGAACTATCGAAGGCAAAGGTGTATAAGTTCAAGAAGCCTTGATAAAGGATTATCAAAGCACTAAGTATTAGAAACATGAACTTAAGAAATTCAATAAGTATTGTTTTCTGAAAGTTAAGATGTTTATGAATACATGTCGAAGCTAGTGGGAGCATAAGTGTTATGTTTTATAATAATCATCATGATAGTGGGAGCATAAATGTTATGATTGTATGATTATTAAGGAAAGTATTGCAAGTTGGCAATATTAATTATAGAAAACAAGAGTCATTCTTTGCAAAGTTGCAAGGATGGAATAGTTGTTTTTCTATAATTAAGGGAGAGAATATTATGCTTCATTTCAAATCTAAAGGTTTAGGTTGAGAAATGTTAATAAATTTAGTCAAGGGTACATAGTGTGTTCTTAAAATTTTGATTATGATTACGACATTCCTCTTCACAATTCGAATTTTGAGAACATAGCAAATAAAACATTATGCGTCGTGTCCCATACGCTTCGAGTATAGGATCGATTGCAAATGCTTTAATGTTTGACCATTCTAAAAATTTCCAAATGTCTAGCGCATTTAGAGGGAAAAAGGACTAGAATCGGTTTAGACTAAAATAATTAAACAACTATCAAAGGACAATCCAAAGTTCGACGATGATTGGTTGCTTGTGAGTAGTTGGAAGCATGGTATTGAATGGACCATATCGACATTATTATGAATATAAAAGATTCTATTAAGAATGAGTTGTCATATGGAAATTGTGGAAATGTTTCATATTGGATGGACCATGTCGACATTATTATGAATAGATAAGATTCTATTAAGAATAAGTTGTCATATGGAAAATATGGAAATGTATCCACATTGGGAAGTGAATATCGATAATCTATGACTAGATTAGAAACTTTTATGCAAAAGGATGTTCAAAGGAATGTACTTTGAGTGAGAGACATCATATCTAAGGAATTGTCTTGTAACAATCTCCGATAGAGGACTTTGTAATATCATTGGCAATAGTCTTTGTGACTTTGGTGCAGTGAAATCACAAAAGGATCATTGCATAAAATGTTAGAATCTAGCATATTCTATAAGTAGCAAGAATTTGATATTCTTTCACTTATGAAGAGGATTTGGAGCTGTGAAATGAGAATGATTGGAAATGTGTTCAATGCGATCTATTTCACAAAGTAAGAACCATAGGTAAACATTGTGTGCATGCTAGGAGCATGGGACAAGTGTAATAATTCAAGTAAGAAGTTGATTACCCGAAACAACAAATAATGAGTAATCGATATGGTGATAAATGAAAGGTGTTTTATTTATGCTCAAAGGATTGAGGCCATATGGGATTAGTATTTTTCTTGTGTTTCACATTTGCATGTTTTGACTTCCAGAATAATTGAGTTTATTAAGAATAATTGAATTATTCGAACGGGCCACAGTCGTTCATATGTTGGAAGTAGATATGAATGAAGACTGTCATGAATTGGTGTGTGGATTGTCTGAAAGAGTATTAGACATAAGCAAATGTTTGCTGCAACGTTCATGAGTGCTTATGAATATGATTTGAGCATTGGATTAAACCCACGCTCACTTGGATCACTCCATGGATTGTATCACGAGTGATTGGTAAGACGATAACATCTTATATTCTTGAAACCGAGATGTGTGAGTTGTATCTTGCGAATCGGTTGCACATTGATAATATGTAAACGCACTAGTAACTTGGTGTTATAAAACATATTATTGTGTGTGATTCGGTGAGTGAGTGCAAGCGAGCATTGTATCAAAGTTTATCCGTTCCTTTTAACCAAAGAAGGATAAAAGCGATATCTTTGGGCCCCTCGATGGTTTAGTGATGACAAACGTAAATGCTCGGCCGGGCTAGGGCTAATTTGATTTGTTCAATTAGTCAGTCGTCATAAATCGGGAATCGAGATATAGTACAAAGAGAATGATTTAAAATCATATCTCATATGATATCTAGAATGGAGGAATATATGATCCCTTATCTTAAGGACACACGTATCTGATAGGATCAGAGTTGACAACGGTTTTGGAAAGCTACGATTGCAGATCAGGATCTGAAGTCATACGCATAATAGTTATTAGACTTATCCAAGTGGGAGACTGTTGGATTAGTGTCTAAGTCCATAACTATTTTGGTATGTACTTGACCCGATGGTGCATGGTCCTTTTGCGTTGTCTTCACCAAAGCAACTTGATTAGAGAAATAAATAAAGAGAGAGGTTATTATGATTTATTAATATGTTATAAGAATAATATATTAAAGGAGAAATCATATTTGTTTAATTAATATTGGTCAATAATTAATTAAAAATTTATTTTGTGATCAAATGTAATTAATTAAACTAGAGGGGCTGAATTGTAATTATGTGATAGTTGCAAAATAGGGCAATGGTTATCCTTGTTAAAGGATGGACGAATTCAAGGATAAGGAGATCCTTGAAATCGTCCAAGGTCCAAGAGATAAGGGTTTTCAAGGCTTATCTTGTGGTTGCTTGGTGGGCAAGTAACTGGATAAGGATAAGGACTGAAACCCTAATCCCAACCCTATATAAAGACCCCTAAGGCCTTAGGAATTTGTGCACTTGATCCCTAGAGCATCTAAGGACGAATTCTTATACCTCTCCTCTCTCTTTATACCTTCTCCATTTGCTATTGGTGTTTGTGAGCCATTAGAGGCACTACACTTGTGGTGCTTGCTTTCAAGACTTTAGGTTTGAAGATTTAAGTTGTTATTACAATATAACAACAAGAGGTATGTAATCTAACCTTCTTGGTTAATTTCGAAAATAGCAATCATGATTAGGGTTTTATTATGTGTTCATAATGTTGTGTATCTAATAGTGTAAACCTAGATCCAATGCTAGGGTTGCATGTACACATAGGATTGTTTGTATAAAACCCATCACAAAGGCCAATTAATCAACCAATGGCCCAATTTTCCAAATTGGGCCCAAACCCCGTACATGGGCCTTATCTTCAGCCCCAACCATTCATTCTAGTCCAAAACACTTTGAATTCCAATAGCCCATTAATAACTTAAACAATCAAGCCCAAAATACCAAAAACTACTCGTGGCCCAGCCTAATGCCCTTTGTGGGCCTTCTCAAACTCACAAACAGACCAAAACCTGATGGCCCAATAGAGCCAAAGACAATTAAGCCCAACAGATGGCCCACACCGAAGCCTAATCAGCAACCCCCCCCCCCCCTGATTGAGTACGTGGGGCGTACTTAGATGTACGCTAAGTGTATAGGCTGTTTGGCTTGCACGTTGCGCGTACTAGATTGTACGCCCAATGTACTCCTCCGTTGAGCCAAAACCTTCATTAATCTCTTAATGCTTGACACCATAAGTCCAAGCCACATATATACTTCTAAATGAATGTCTAGAACCATAAAGTCACCGACTTTGTGACTTTGCATGCCCCAAGAAGACCCAATCTCAAAGGTACAACCCTAAAATTAAGATTTTCAACCTGACCCTCGTATGCCCATCGTACCTCCTCATACCCCCAACGTACGGGGTCTCGCACCCCGACCCAACATCGCACCTACGTTGCGTATAGTCAACATTATGCATTGCATAACTGGCTTCACATCAGTACACCCTGCGTACCTCCCTGGTACACCCCGTGTACCAGGGTTTTTGCCAAACCCTAATTCGTCTTAACGCCATATCTTTCTCAATACAATTCCACATCCGACCATCCTTATATCCATGAAAAGGTATCGAGACGCTCAACACTATTATCAATTCATATTCACCATAAGATATCCCAAACGAACATCCACTTTCCACTAAAGCCAGAGCTAACAGATTACTAAAATGCCCTTTGATTCCAAAACACAAATTGAATACCCGAACCATCTGAAATACCTTATCCACCCCAAATGAGTCCAAAACCCAACTCCTCGAGGGTCCGAAGCCTGCTAATACCCAATACTTGATCACCAACCCAAAATGGGAACAGTTCAAAACATGATGTTACATAATCGATCGTCTGACTAAGTCTGCAAATTTAATACCTATCAAAGAGATGGATAAAATAGAAAAGCTAGCCATGACTTACATCAAGGAAATCGTCCAACTACACGACATACCGATATCTATTATTTCTGACAGAGATAGCAGATTTACTTCCCGGTTCTGGAAAATAATACAACAAGCATTAAGAACACGTCTCGACATAAGTACAGCCTACCATATGCAGACAAATGATCAAAGAGAAAGGACTATATAAACGCTTGAGGACGTGATCATAGAATGTGTGATAGACTTTGGAGATGCCTAGGATACTCACCTACCTTTGGTTGAGTTCTCCTATAACAAAAACTATCACATGAGCATAAAGGTTATACCATTTGAAGCACTTTATGATAGAAAGTATCGTTCGCCGAATTGTTGGACAGAAGTTGGTGACACTTATTTAGAAAAACAACACATAGGAAATAATTTTCTAACCGGACCAGAAATCATTCATGAAACCACTGAGAAGATCGTGCATATCAAAGAACGGTTGAGAACGACTTGTGATCGTCAAAAGAAATGCGCCGAATTTTGATGAAAACTGCTTGAATTTCTACTTGGGGATAGAGTCATGCTAAGAGTATCTCCTTGGAAAGGAGTTATAAGATTTGGAAATAGGGCAAACTCATACCAAGATACATAGCACCCTTCGAGATCCTTGCCAGAGTAGGTCTGGTAGCCTACCGACTCGTATTGCCCCAAGAGCTAAGTAGCGTGCACGATGTCTTCCACGTGTCAAATCTTAATAAATGTATCTCCTAGGACACACTTATTATACCACTCGAAGAGATATATATTGTCTTAAAACTCAACTTTGTCGAATAGCCAAACGAGATTATGAATCACGAAGCTAAGAGACTTAAACAGAGCCGCATTCCTATAGTAAAACTACGATGGACCTCTAGGCGAGGTCGGAGTACACATGGGAATGCATAGACCATATGAAGAACAAGTACCCTCACATTTTTCGAGAACATTGTGACTACAAGCTAAATTTTGGGACGAAATTCCTTTTAATGGGTGGAGGATGTGACAACTCGGAAAACACATCATCAACCGCTGTTAGAATTTAACGACAAAAAAATATAATAGGACAACCATGTAACCATTCGGCATATATAAGTACATATATTCGATTTTGTCCTTAATTACGTCAACTTTTAGGCTCAAAATATCGTGCGTGAACAATCATCTCACCTTGAGAGTTGGTTTACATTTTTAGAATTTACAGGTTACCGTGATTCCAAAAATATAAACTTCGTAAAAATCCGACTTAGTATGAAAGAGTTATGATTCTTATTGTAAATAAAAATCTATCGCGCATAAGAAATTACAACGTCAAAAACTACACGGAGAAGGGTTGATCTTTAGCAAAAGACACCAAAAGGAGAAACATAATACTACTCAAAGTAGCAATTTTAAGACAAAGAACACCTAAAATGGAACCCGTATGAGAGAGTTATGAATTTTATAAAATCATAACGGTTATAAAATATAGTCGAAAAACAAAAGTTAAAACTAGCCAAAACAACCAAAAGGAAAGTTGTAGGGTATGTCGATACCTACACGGATATATAAGAATCTTTGAAAACGGAGTTCGTATTCGAGAGTTACGAAATTTCAAAGTTTGATTTTTACCGAGGCTCACACCCGTATGCACCTAACACTCGATCCATTATATGGCATGACACAATGGGAGGACAACACGTGGTAACCTCCTGTGGCTCAAGCACAATTGCATGACGTGCATCAACAAAATTGCTATAAATAGCAGGATTCGACAGTCCCATTTCTGTGACATCCCCATTTTCACGGCCAGAAAACACCGATTTTGTTTATGCTTTATAAAAATCAGAGTACTTCTTTTAATAAAAAGGTTGCGAAATTTGTTCCTAGAAAAACATGATAAATACGTTGTCAAAGCATTTCCGATGAAATGTGTTTTTATTCATTTTAAAACATTTGGGATGTCATCGTCAATACAGAAACATAAGCATAAACAGAACTTACATTCTTTTACACTAGTGATCTACATCTCTTTTAAATCTCTCAGTGTAAAGTAGCTTCATATCGACACATGTGATTCAAATAAGCTTGAGTGAGTCAGGTTGGGAAGCATGGTGAGTACATAGGGTTTTCAACCCACAATTATATAATTATTATGTTTAAACATCAAAAAAATCAACCCAATTAACCATCCCCATTATCTTCTTTACTCTTAAGGATCTACCCTAAGAATCAGCTATTTCTCGTTCATTTATTCCTAAAGATCATCCTAAGGAAACGACACGAAGTCCATCGTTGCCAATGACATAGTTGTCAAGCACAGCTACTAATTTTATCACTTAGGCGCAGTTGCCGGAATTGTGACATTCCTTATGAAATGTATCTACCGGTATTGTCCTTTAGGCGCATCTGTCGAGGTTATGATGTTCTCTATTAGGCGCTTATGCCGGTAGAGTCCTTTAGGTGCATCTGCTAGGGTTAGTCCACTCCCAATACAGGTCAATGGGTTTTTAGAGTACACCGGTGAACACATCGTTCACAACACCTACAGGTTGCAAGCCTGCTAGTGTTCCACTGGACCGTCTAAAATAGTTTGTGGTTGTCATCCATACTCTGCTAGATGACAGGGCCAACATTTGGGAAAATGGCTTCTCACATCATCCACCTCTCACCCTAACCTCATGGTCTATATTACCTCTCAACGTATCCTCCAACTGTAATTTCATCTATCCATGTTTTACCCAACATATTATGTAGATATAAATACGTATACAGTTTAAATCATATAAAACTTGTATAAAATCGTTCATCCAACATATATAGCAAGTATACAGATAATCTGCACACATAGCACATAGTTTATATAAAATACTTCATATCTATGTGTAAGATTAAAGTAACTATGCACTCACCTGTAAAGGTGGTGACTCGGTACTCGGACAACACTTCGTTTACTTAAAACAACTTCCTTGGACACAACCTAGTATCATTACCATTAGAGTTTAGTCTAATGTTAACCGAGACTAATTAATAGTCTTGGTGTTATTACTATTATATAAGTGTTAAAACAATACTCTTCACCCACTATGTACAGACAGGGGCTAGACATGGAACATCGGTGGGCATGATCATTTTGGCATATAGCACTTTTGAAATCCAGCAACCCAAGCGGCTCTCCAAACTAGATTCCCCGTATCGCGAGTGGTTAAAAAGATATTATAACGACGCTTATATAACTCATAATAATAGCGCAAATATTTATTATAAGGTCCTAATAATATTACTATATTGAAACATAAACTATACTAAAGATAGGTTATGCGTAGATCACTTACAACGGGTTTTTCTCAAAATCGAGCTCCGCTGGAGCAGCGTTCCCGAGCCGAAAGGCTCTTTTCTCAGAGTCGTCGGGTGCTCCGGGGCTTCTGCCTCGTGTTAGGGAGAGGGAAGAGATGGGAGGTGTGAGGAATGAAGAGGGTTTCACCTATTATTTATAGGGGGCTGCAGGAATATTCACGTCGTGAATTTCTTGATGCTCACGCTGTGAGTGAGCTTGGGCTCCAAGTCTGAGCCAGGCGTTGACACGTGGGATCACACATAGGGCGGAAATCAACCAATTTTCAAAAATTCATAACTTTCGCATACGAGCTCCGTTTTCAACGTTCTTTATATCCACGCGTAGGTAAAAATAAGATCTACAACTTTCATTTTGACTCCATCAGCTAATTCTCGACCGATCTTGAATTTAACAGTACGAGGATATTATACCGTTTAATGTCCGCGTAAAATTCATAACTTCTACATACGAACTCCATTTTCGTCTGTCTTTTTACCATTGAGTTCCTATTAATGAGATCTTCAACTCTCATTTAGGTCACGTAGGCCGAAAACCGCTCGATCTAAAATCCGAGTTTCCGATCGTGCACTGCTATGCCAAATCTTAGAAAATTCATAACTTTCTCATACGAAGTTAGATTTGGGCGTTCTTTTTTTGTATGTTATCGGTTTCACGTATACTAAAACTTTTGTTTAGTTTTACAAGGATAAAAAGTCCTCCATCGTAAATCCACTATCTATGTCTCCCAGTATCGTGCCTATTTTACCGAAAAACTTCAACGGGTCATAACTTTTTCGTTATAACTCGGATTTCAGCGTTCTTTATATGTACGGAACCCTTGTAACATATACTACCACTTGGAAAAGATTAATCCTTCTGAATAATCTTCCATCAAAAACTCGTTTTTGATGCTTATTGTCTCTAAATTGACTAACCCAGATCTGCGGGCGTTACAATTTCCTCACCCCTCAAGCACACTCTCAACTCTTTTGATCTGAATGCCACTGCCCCCGAACGTCTCTCGAAATTTCATACCCTCAGTTTCTACCCTACTACAACGGTTTCATATGTACAAGTGAGTTCACGACCCCAATTTCTAGACCTTTTTGGGGGAATACATGTTAAAACACAACTATTTCATAATTATTATTAATTGTATAATATTAGTTACAGAATTATGTTCATAACATTAGGATGATATTATGTCAGGTAAATACGCTGCCCAACTTTTTAAAGACAATATTATGCCTAGTTGTTATACTAACTCACATTAATAGAAAATATCATACGCCAGGAAATGTCGACACCTAGCGGATACACTAGCCAACGTATAGCCACCCTTGAATAAAGTTAGTACGTAGTGTTTACTCTGTCCAAATACTTGGCAACGCAAAATACACTAATTTGATTATATATATATATATATATATATATATATATATATATATATAAGATGAATAATATATAATAAGTATCTGGTATAATACAACAAAGACGAAAACACGACGTACCAATAGAGGCTTCACACAACAAGTGGTTAGATGACACATGATTCATCAACACGCCGAATGACCTTTAGCTAACCCCCAACCTATAATGGTTAAATCTTAAGTAAGTTGGAAAGATATGTATAAATCTATACAGGATTAACACTCCCACTTGTGGTTTCTAGCTACAACCTGACCGCAAGTCGAATCAAGCATAACTTTCTAAACACATTTGCGACGTCCGATGAAGAGTCATGGTTTTTGTGAACTCTCAACATTCATATATCGATTATAGGAACTCGTAGTAACCTTGTTAAACTAAAACAAACTATCTTAGACTACTACTAGGAGATAACTTAAGAAAGTAGTGATAATACCCTCAACTCAAAGAAGCAAGCTTAGAATAACTAAGATAAACTAAAACTATCATAGGCTACTATTAGGAAACCACCTAAAACAATTAGTGACAATATCTCGAATAACTATTTAATATACTTTACTTAATGAATTTGAAATAACATAGTATGATATTTCGGTATATTATCCTATGTATGTATAATACATGAGATCTAACATCACTATGTCGCACAACCTGACATTTCCACCGCTCGACCAGGGGTGTGACATACTTGCAGTCATTTTGAAGAAAATCAGAAGGAAAAAGATTGAAAGGACTCTCAATCTGAATCTAGCCAAGATAGTTGGTGATGAAGATACACCTGGGTATTCTAAATCTAAAGCTCCTGTTTTAGATTAAGTGAAAATGCACTTTAATTGTTATCGGGTACTTGGTATTTAGTATGAAACTATGTACTTTCTTTTGTTGGATGTTAATCTACTACATATCTCTCTCACTCACTTAAGATTTAATGATTATACATTGGGAGCAAGATGAAAATCTTTCAGTGTGTTGATGAATCATGTATCATCTAACTCTTGTTGTGGGGGCCTCCCCTGGCTGGTCATGTTGTTATTCTCGTTGTATTTGTATGTGTTTACTTATTATTATTATTATTATTATTATTATTATTATTATTATTATTATTATTATTATTATATATGTATATATATAGTGTGTGTGTGTGTATGTTTTGCGTAGCCGAGTATTTGGGCATAGTAACCATAAGTACTAAGCTTATCCCAAGGGTGACTACAATAATGACTAGAGTATCAGAGTTTTTTGGAAACTGGCCAGCATAACAACTAAGTATGATCTTATCTATCACCGTGATTCAATATAATAACTAGGCATAAAATTTTCAAAAGATTTTGGGCAGAGTATCTACCA
Source organism: Lactuca sativa (assembly GCF_002870075.4). NCBI lineage: Eukaryota > Viridiplantae > Streptophyta > Magnoliopsida > Asterales > Asteraceae > Lactuca > Lactuca sativa. The sequence continues at coordinate 55,549,662 of NC_056625.2, forward strand.
GGCATAATTTCATCCTAATGTTATAAGCATAATTATCTAACGAAAATTAGTAATAATTATGTATAATTTCATTTTAACATGTACCCCCCCCCCTGCGAAAAGGTTTGGAAAATGGGGTCGTGAACTCACCTATAATTTGTGAAACCATTGATGTATGGTAGAAAACCAAGAGATCCAACACTCGAGAGGTGTTGGAGAGTCATTTGTACAGATATTGAAAGAGTGTGAGGTGTGTTTGAGTTGTGAGAAGGGATAAATGTGAGTCTGCTACTTACAGGGAGATTTTGATATGCACGTCGTCCATTGCGCATCGCGCAGTGCGCGTGATCCACCAGGTGTTGACACGTGTCCCCTTCTCATGGTGCCACGACATCCGTATCCTGGAGGATCATAGTGTCATAATGCACACCGCATCTTGTGGGTGGGTGCTCGTGAAGATGCTTTATAATCTTGGAAAATTCGTAACTCCCACATACGAACTCCATTTTCTACGACTCTTATATGTTTTTGTAGGTCTCGTCGTTCTTTACAACTTTCCTTTTGGCTGTTTTGGCTAGTTTTAACTTTCGTTTTTCGATTAGTTTTTATTACTGTTAAGATTTCATTAAAATCATAATTCCCTCATATGGTTTCCGTTTTAGGTATTCTTTGTTTCATAATTCCTACTTTAAGTAGTACTACGATTGTCTAGTTTGTGACTTTTTCCAAAAGTCAACCATTTTCCTTGTAGTTTTCGTCGTTGTAACTTCTAAAGTACGATAGATACTTATTTACTATAAAGGTCATATCTCACACACATTGAGTCGGATTGTTGCAAAACCTATATTTCTGGGATCGCGGTATCGTATAGAATCTAAATATGTTAACCTACTCTCAATGTGATGCGACTTTTTAGTATACTTATTTTTGAGCCTAAGGTTTGATGTCAGTAAGGTGGTAGTTGAATATATTGACATATATTAGGTAACTACTGATGGGTTTTGAGCAAAACATACATTATTATGTGTGCATGCAACCCTAAATTGATTGGATCTACGTTTTCTCTAATTGATCATGCAAACTTGAACAACAAAGAAGAAACCCTAGGTTCTATGTATTATAATCAAAATTCACATAATAAAGGGTTATAATACTTACCTTTAAGATTGTTATTGTAAACAATCTTGAATCCTTGCTTGGAAGACCTTTGGTAGCAAGCCCCACAAGTGTTGTGCCTCTAATGGCTCACAAACAAACCAAGCAACCAAGGAATAACATATAGAGAGAAAGGAAGAAGAAATTTCGTCCAAGAGGCTTCTTGGATAAGCATGGCCAAAATTCCTCATGGTGGAGGGTTTATATAAGTGTTAGGAAGGTATTGGATTAGGCAAGTGTAGCTAGGATAACCCTAATCCTTAACTTCCTCCCTAAGGCATCCAATGCATCCTTAGAGCCCAAGGAAACCCTGGGAGCATCTAGATTTCGTTCACCCCCTTTTCGGGAGGTTCTAGAATTTCCCAATGCTCAACTATTGAACATTGTCACCTTTAGTCCCTGTAGTTTCAATTAATTCCTTTAATCCTAAAATAAATTCCAAATTAATTTCTGATTAAGTATTAATTTAACAATATGATTTCTAATTAATATATTATATCCATAATACATTAATAAATCATTTATCTCGATTTCTAATTAATTTATTAACCAAGTAACAAATTAATAAATCATTCTTCTCTCTCTAACAATTATCCTATTCAATTGTCAGGTTTGAAGGCAACCAAGAAGGACATTGTTACTATCAATTCAAGTACATACCAATTATAGTTATGGGCTTAGACACCTATTCCAACAGTTACAATATCATTCTTATTATATTTTCGTGTTTTATCGTTAGATACATACGACGGTTAATGACGTATTCTCTTTGTTGTCACATCCTCCCCCTGTTGAAGGAAATTTTGTCCCTGAAATTCAACTTGTAGTGCCTGACGTGGAGGCACCTTATTGAGAGGATCTTAATGGATTTAAAACTTTGAAATTAGTCATATGGCGTAGCTTTATAGAATGACTCTTACTTCTTAAGGTTTGTTTTTGCAATGAGATTTGGAACTATTTTGAGTTCGATTGTGAGGCTGGTGGTTGCGTCCAGAATTGTTTAATGATTAAACTTTTCTTTTAAGTTTTAATTTTGTTGGGTGCTTGTCGACTAGCGAAGGATTGTTTTGTGAGGCAGTTGAATGTATACTTCTACTTCTAATTCTTCAACTTCTTGTCATCCTTTTAGTGTTTATTCGATTAGAGTCTTATCTCTATTTTGTTTTACACTAAGAGGAAACTTAAAGTTCTTATTGATCAGTCATGCTAGGGCTCTATTTAATCTCTTCCTTTTTCGTTTCGTGATCTCGTCGCTTCTATCTTACGAATGCTTATGAGCTTACTTCGAGTTGCGGTTTCCTGTTTCTTGTTCGTTCCAACTTTGTTTTCGACGATCTTTATATCTATCGAAAGGCATTAAAGAGCCCTACAATATTATCTAGATATTTTGGACTAAAAATTGTCAAAACAAAATCCATGTTTCATGCAAGAACCCGGCCTATGACTTTCCTTTTTCCACCCTTCGGTCGAAAACACAATTCGAAGGTTAAGATCTTGCAACCATCATTTCCTCCTTTAAAAATGTCAAAATATTATCTCCTTAAGGCCCAAAGCCTTTAAACAATCGACTTCCGGCCCACGACCCTGAAATAAAAAATGACAGGAAACACGATGTTACATTGTAATTTGTGAAGTCGTTGATGTAGGGTAGAAAACTGGGAGATCCAGCACTTGAGAGCCGTTCGGGAGTCATTTGTACAAATATTGACAGAGATAGAGAGTGTTTGTGTGAGAGAGAGAGAGAGAGGCGTGTTTGAGGTGTGAGAAAGGATAAATGTGAGTCTGCTACTTATAGGGAGATTTTGATATGCACGTCGTGCATTGCGCATCGTGAAGTGTGTGTGATCCACCAGGTGTTGACACATGTCCCCTTCTCATGCTACTACGTCATCCATATCCTGGAGGATCAAAGTTTCATAATGAGCTCCGCGTCTTACGTGTGGGTGCTCGCGAAGATGCTTTATAATCTTGGAAAATTCATAACTCCCACATACAAACTCCCTTTTCTACGACTCTTATATGTTTTTGTAGGTCTCGTCATTCTCTACAACTTTCCCTTGGTTGTTTTAGCTAGTTTTAACTTCCATTTTTTGATTAGTTTTTATTACTGTTAGGATTTCATTAAAATCATAATTCCCTCATATGTTTTCCGTTTTAGGTATTCTTTGTTTCATAATCCCTACTTTAAGTAGTACTACGATTGTCTAGTTTGTGACTTTTTCCAAAAGTCAACCATTTTCCTTGTAGTTTTCGTCGTTTTAACTTCTTAAGTACGATAGATACTTATTTTCCTACGAGTTGGGATATCGTCAGTCCACGAAGTTCTTTTGACGTTGATTCCATCTTTACACTTACATAGGGAACATTGTTCATCATCTCCATGGTGTCAAATATGAAGGGTTTGATGGATTGACCAACCACGGCAAACATTGTTTTGTTTTCACGATCAGGATGAGGGTATCGAGAGGGAGACAATGACCTAATTTGGGGTAAGAATGTATTGGACTTGGTTCAATTGAGGATTCCATTTAAGGAACGTATGCCACTGTGTACGGTGACATGGTCTACCTGAAGTCCACGTAGGTCAAGACACGTCGGCATGTGACCTGTAAACCTGAGACAATTTCCCCCAAACCCTTAATTAGACGATCAATCCTAATGTTAAGGACTAATTACGCAAAAAAAATTGAGTGACTAAATGTATAAATTCGCTAAACTTTGTTGTGCTACAATAACAATTTCCCTCATTTATACAATAACAAAAAACAAAAACAAAAAAAAAAAAAAAAAAAAAAAAAAAAAAAAAAAACTCCTTAATATACTTTTCAACATTCCATGTATATTTTGTATATCATATACATAAGGAAACCTTGTGTTTGTAACCATAAATAATCATAACCATTAACTTTGTATTACAATTATTTTTAACAAGCTACATACTATAAACATAGAAAATATAGAATTTGACCATTTGCATTTCATAAACATTTAACAATTCTTGTATATAAATGTTAGATGATTTTAATGTCACCTAGTCACTCTATTGCAATGGATTTTACATATTATCAAAGGAGTTCAAAACTTGATTTTAGACAAGTTATGAGATGCATAATGCACGTTTGTGTAAAACGAGTTTGATCTTGATCCAACCAAATGACAGGGCTCCGTGGGACAACACCATGTTTAGAAATTTATTTACTAAGAAAAGTATTATAAAACTATTATAGCATTATTTCATAATAGATTTCTCACACTTATAATTAAAAACAACTAACACTTAAGTATGAGATAAACCCAACATTTAATGTTGATTGGTTTTATCTTTAGTAATTATAAGAATTCGAAATTTATAAAACCATAATTTGTGGGCACATTTCAGTGTCTTGATACAAAACTGTTCCATGAAGAATTATCCTCATAATTTGTATTACGTGTAACCAATATTCATGGCCGGTGTTGAAGGTGTGCAATATGGGCATGTGCACAGGGCCTCATATTTTTAAGGGGCCCAAATTTTTTTATATGTATATTCAGTTTAACCCAAATCTATATTTAAAGATAGTCTAGATCAATTATCATCGTAGTCCAGACGTGAGAACAAAGCAGCAAAACAGCGATCGGCAAAACACATAAGAATAGAAGCAGCGATTTAGCGATCATTCAGGGCTCAGGGCTTCATCGTACAACAACAAGGGTGAAGGGTTTAGGTTCGATTACTAATTCAGTCATTTGAATCATTTGAATCACAGAATCAATCATTATCAGGTAATCCATTATCGAATGTTGAATCATTATCATTTTATGTTTATTATATAACTGAATCATTTTCAGAATGTTAAATGACTGAATCATTATCAATTTATCACTTTAGTATGGGTGTTTTCGAATTATCACTTTAGTGTGCTTTCTACTTATCCGAAGTCTGATATTCTAGGGGAAACTAATTCATTGATTGAGTCAAAGCCCTTGTAGTGATGAAGTGTGAAATTCTACTTATCACTGATTAGTCTACTTGTCCAAGAAATCTAAATTTCTACTTGTCTCGGATATCTAAAATTCAACTTACCATTGATAATTTAGCTTTAAAAAGGGAGTTCGAGGATGAATCACCAAGAGACCTTTTGGATTATGAATCCATAAATTATATTAAGTTGCATTAATGGTTTTGATGCCAATTCAAGTAGTAAATTCTGAATTTGGTCTAACAGTTTTAATTGGTTAAATTGTGCTCAAAATAGTGAGTTTGAAAACTTGATATGGCTAATTAATTAGCTGAATCATATAGTGAATGAAAAAAGGTCTTAAAACACTTCAATGTTGTTAATATAATTGAGCATTAAGTTTGCACGTTGTTTGGTTGGGTTTTGGTAATTTTTGGACAAAATGGCATTTTGGTCCTTTTCCCGAAATGGTTAATTCTATCCCTCTTAGAATTATCTAAAGACCAAAAAAAACAATGACAACACCTTCAAATATGTTAGTAGACATTGTGTTTCAAATTTCAAGTCAATTGGATCTAAAATGAGGGATTTCATCATATGTTTCATCATTCCAATTCTTCAATCTTCATTTCCAACTTCTGCTTCGCATCCAACTGCCTCCTCTTTCTCTCTTTGCAATTTAATTCAATATCCAGTCAACAAAATTTGCAGAAACTGCTCAAAAGGTGCAAAAATGGCCCAAAATGTGCATAATTTCCAACTTCTAAGGGCCTTTTTTTCAAGCTCGTCCTGAGCATTTGAAACCTCAGGACCGGCCCTGCCAATATTGTAAAAAATGCTCGACTTTGCTAGTCAGTGGATTAGGGTTAAAAAATAATTGGACATTCTAAATTACTAATTTGTTAATAAAAAAAAATATGACTAATATCATAACAAAGTTCGTAAATACCATTAATATCATAACAAAATACATTAATATAATTAACACAACATTAACCATTCATCAAATAGTTTCTATTGAGATAGAACTTCTTCAAAGCATTAAAGTTTTATTGTGTGTTATTTAGCCGCTCATTGTATACGAAGGGATTAATCGTTAAACGTCTTCTAGTCGGTCGACTATCAACTAGGTTCTAATCAAGATTTATCGAAACCTTGTCTGGATTTTTACAACGCCGTGAGTACCCTAAGGATGAGATCAAAATATCATATTCGAAAAATAATTATAAGACCCTTCAAATATATTCAAGCTATTTATTGATTTTAAAAGCCTTCTTGTCCTCCAAAACCTAACAATAAGCATAGACAATCATAGCCTTAATAGTTAGCATACCATAAAACATTATCGAGCTCTTGTTTATAATAATAAATAATCACAACATATATCAACATTCTAGAAACAAACAATTTCAATGTAACTCATGTTTTGACATGAGTCTAAGTTTGCAATCACAAAATATATTCATACTTCTCTACTAATTCATTGAAAATTTGTAATGATTATGTTAATCATGCCTTTAATTTCCTGATAGTTCATAACGCATTAACCAATGGCTTCCCTTGATATATTCAATAAATAGTTTCCTTTTCAAATTTCCATTCATGATTAACCCACATATCATTTCCATAAAAAGTTCATCAGGTATTACAACGTTTCATTCTGAGGATGAATCCAAGACATTTAAAAGGTTTAACAATTGCACATTACATAATAACATAAAATTACTAAATAACATTGTAAATAAACAAGATATTAACCTAGCTTTAAAGATAACAACCATGAGGTATTATAACGTTTCATTCTAAGGATGAATCAAGAATCGATTAGTGAAATGAAACAGATGATCAATTCTAGTGCCTCATTTTCGAACCTTTATCAGTATTCTAAACAAACAAAGTGCTTAAAACCTGCAAAACATCTAAAACAACTATACAATATAAAAGTCTTCAATCATATCAAATGATGTAACGAATATTAAAACTAGATGTAATTACAGTTTAGTGAAAAAATACTTAAAAAAACGAATAAAAGTATAGTCGATTAAATAGATAGAACCTCAGTTTAATCCGGTAATATCATCTGAAATACAGCTTCAACAAGTGGTTCTCCCTGTCAAACAGGGTCTTGGATCCACCACATCTCATACATTTGGATTATATCATCATCAGCTTATTTAAAAGAAGTTCTTTTAAGTTGAAAATCATTTTAAGAATCAAAGCTCAGAGGAAAAAACAGCTCTATCAATCATGAATTCTCAGAAGCAGAACTGGCTTAAAGCTGTATAATTAATCATCACTGCAAGAATTTGCCAAAATCTTAAAGAAAGGCATAACCAAACATCAAAAAATAATGTTAAAATTATTTAGATTTATACAGAATCGGCTCATATTAAGAAATTCAACCATTTTATATCCTTTACTTCATTGATCACTCTCGGAAGCGCGGATAAATCATTCAAATCATTGCCGAAATGTGCAAATAAATAGATAGGATAATTTTAGAAATAGAAATGGATAAACAAAGACCTAGATCTGATGATCTGTAGCCGTCAATTTGACACAGAAGCGGCCATAGAAAAAGGTACAAAGAGGCTGAACTGCAACACTTGAGGGCTGTATATCTGATTTAGCACGAGCATTGGGGCTTTCTTCTTCATCCAATTCGTTTTTTCAGAGAAGCCCGGGGTGCTACATGCAAGATTAAAACCCTAAAAGCAAACATAAACTCTGATAAAGAGAAACTTACGATCCTTAAGAGTCGAGCAGATGTATCTGTGAGAGGCTGTGATTATAACAGCTATCAGATCATTTGATTATATATAAGATAAAATGATTGTGTTTTGAAAACCGAAACTCTGAAGTCTGAACGATAACGTTCATTTTTTTAATGGGCTGGATGCTGTCTAGGGCCGGCCCATTCACTAATAACAACTCTTGTATATAAACACAGACAATCATAGCCTTAATACTTGGTATACCATAAAACATTGTCAAACTCTCGTTTATAATAATAAATAATCACAACATCTATAATTAAAACTAGTTGAGTCACCCCGTTTTGCGGGGTCAGATATGTTTGTTTTAATATTTGAAGCGCGTGTAATGTTATTAGAAACATATGAAACACTACGTAACTGAAACATATGAAATATTAAACATTAATTTACTGTTGTACATATGTTTAACGCATGAAACATTAAACATTACATTAAACACTAATTTACCGTTGAACATGTGTTTAGTAACATATGAAAATTGAACATTACATAGTCGATATTACCAAAATACATATATTTACCGTTGTACATATGTTTAGTAGCGTTAATGGAAACATATAGAAGATTACATTGTTGATATCGCTGACAACGAATACTCGCTGTTCTGTAGATTTTATATGTAAGGAAGATCTTTCAAGATCTTGGAATACGCTTCTATAACACAAAAGAAAGACACAAAAAAAGGCAAATCCAAAAGAACGAAACGTAGAAGAGAATCTGGAAATCTTACATCCAACTCACAGAAATAAACAGAAGAGACGAACGAACAGATCAAAAACAGAGAAGAAAAAGCAGGGATAAGAAACATTAAAGGAAAAAAAATATCAATTAAAAAAACCACTGGAAAAAGTGTCATTGGATAGGAAAACGGCAAAGCAAGCCAAAATGAAACACGTGGGACAAACGGAACAAAAATATAAATAAAGTGTCAAACAACACCCAAAATATATTCAATAAAAAAACCCAAAATATATTCAATACAAAAAATGAAGGACCATTTGTGAAAAAAACAATTGTGGGTTCCACCCGCTTCCATACAAAAAATGAATGACCATTTGTGAAAAAACCAATTGTGGGTTCCACTTGCTTCCGGTCGACTTTTAACGCAAATTAGCATATTAACGAATGACCATTTGTGAAAATATCCACCCGCTTCCAGTCCACTTTTAATGCAAATTAGCATATTAACGAAGGACCATTTGTGAAAATAAACACCTGCGCAAATTAGCATAAGGACATTATTCCTAAGGATTGTCCAAGTTATATATATATATATATATATATATATATATATATATATATATATATATATATATATATATATATATAATTCTAGTTAAAAACCATTTTAATATAACCGATGTTTTGGCATATGTCTAAGTTTGCAAATCTTTGACCTGACGTAATAATAGTCTTCGGTCAGAGAAATAACCTTTCATAAGCTTCCTTTTTACTTTTCCTAACTTCTATGTATTTAATTTCTGTTAGACCATCCGTTATGCTTGTCACGAAGAACGGAACCACGAGGACCTTCACGAACCACGGAACTGTGTTGGTGTACCGGAGACGACAACGAACAGAGAGAGAGAGAGAGAGAGAGAGAGAGAGAGAGAGAGAGAGAGAGAGAGAGAGAGAGAGAGAGAGAGAGAGAAAGAAGGTTGGCTGAGAGAGGAACGGCCGTGGTCTTCCGTCCTCCCCACCACGACCACGAACGTCCGGGATGGTGTGCACGGACAATGCTCGTGGCCACGTAGACCACGCGCCCCTTCGTTGCCGGTATACCAGTCGGCCTTAGCGAGGTGATCAATTTTAAATTTCATCATGACATAAAAATAAGTTCATTTCAAATAATAATTCCTACATCGTGACCATACATAAGACGGAAGGGAATGGTAACATCATTAGCATGTTGTCATATAAGATTTTTTAAGGCCATATAAGATTTTTGTGAGTCATGTAGGATGAAAACAGTGGTAACAAAAAGGTAGGGAGTGGTAGCATTTAATCTTTTGTTATTTATATTTTGAAAAAAAAAAGAACAAAAAAATAAAATTAACCAGTTAGGGACTTTTATTTCCCAATTTCTTTTTCTTTCCTCATGATAAGAGGCTGGCGACTTTGTTTTGGTGAGGACTTTGACACATTTGTAAGGAATGTGTTTAGCACTCTTAGCAAGCTGGAGGCGAGCATGGCTGGCGAGCCACTCCCTCCAGCCTAAGAGTACATTTTACAATATGGCTAATTAATTCTAGTCTACAAAGTTTTTTTCAAATTTCAAGAGTAATTAATTAATAATTTATATTTTCTCCCACATCTTCAACTATTTTCTCTCTCCTGCTATCATTTAATTTAATCATCATTCTTAATAAATGAAGGTTTTTTTGCCACATGTCAATCTCTTATGAGTTTTGACATTTGTCATTTTGTGGTATTTTTGAAATAAATATTATCCACTTGTCAATTTTTGGTTTGTTTCAGTTTTTAAAATTAAAGTCATATACTTATATATGTAAAGTATTAAATACCATATATATAAAATATTAAATTGTAATAAATATGTTTCTTTCTTATTTTAAAGTTGTACATTAAAAAATATTTTTTGTTTACACTTTAATGTTTAATCTTTTTTAAATCAACCCGTGTAATACACAGGTTACACACCTAGTATATATATATATATATATATATATATATATATATATATATATATATATATATATATATATATATATATATATATATATATATATATATATTCTCTCACATCTCCTAAATACACGAAACTGGAGTCACCTCAATTACTATATCAATCGTTAACACCCTCTTCTCGAGTCAAAATTAAGGAGGGAGCGGAGAGAAAAAAAGAGAATCGGAGACAAAGAAGGAGTGAAGATTGTTCCTGCGATTATTTTTTGGAATGATTTGGGAAGAAAGGAAAGGAAATCAACACAACCTTTTCTCTCATATTCTTCCTCCCAAATTGGAGAGATTTGGAGAGAAAGAGAATCATCGATAACCAAACTACCCCTATATACATTCACGTACAAGATCACAGAGGAAAAAAATCGTTGCTTCTCCTATTCATGCTCTGCAATAAGAGACGATTCCATAGACGGGTTCCTGATCAGCTTCGTCTTCAAGCTTCCCATTGACCGGTTCCTGATCAGCTTCGTCTTCAAGCTTCCATTATCAGGTTTCATATTTTTTCTTTGATTTGTTTTTTTTTATGTTTCTTATACCTGATGCTATTCTTCTTATGTGCCATCTATTTCTTGGTTATGGGTAATTATTTGGCATTTATATAATCAAGAAAACTATATGAACTCACCTGCTCTTTGTAATGCCTGTAGATCAGGGCTAGTCAATTTAGAGATGATAAACGTCAAAAATGACATTTTGATAGAAGATTATTTTGAATGAATAATCTTAACTAAGTTGTAGTATATGTTACAAGGGCTCCGTACATATAAAGAACGCCGAAATCTGAGTTATAACGAAGAAGTTATGACATGTCGAAGTTTCGCGACAGAACCGGTACGACACAGCGTGACATAAATCGTGAATTTACGTTAGAGCGATATTTAGCTTTAGCGATCTAAACGAAAGTCTTAGATTTCGTTAAACCGTGAGCGTGCATAAAAAGAACGCCCAAATCTGACTTCGTATGAGGAACTTATGATTTTTCTAAGTTTCAGCTTAGCAATATGCAGCCCGAAACTCGAATTCGAGATCGAGTGATTTCTAGCCGAAACAATCTAAACGAGAATCGAAGATCTCATTGATAGTAGTCCAACGGTAAAAATACAGACGAAAATGGACGCCGGATGAAGAAATTATGAATTTATAACGGAGTTTTCCTGTCTCGTCCTACTAAAATAATATAATAAAAAATGAAGTTAAAATTAGCCAATGGAGTCTAAACGAAAGTTGTAGAGCGTAGTCTCACCTACGCGTGGATATAAAGAACGTTGAAAACGGAGTTCGTATGATGAAGATATGAATTTTTAAAGTTTACTAAATAATTAAAATATTAAATTTAATTATAAAATCCGATATTATCCGAGGGGGGGAGTCGCCGAGCTTATCTGGGTTACGCCCAGCGTACCTGGATTTACGCCCAGCGTAAATCGAGGATCCATCCTCCTATAAAAGGAAGTCGAGGCTGTCGAGTTTCTTTGCTCATTTTCTCTTCTCTCTCTCCCACTATCCCGAAGCCCTGATATCATTCCCAAGACCCAAAGCAAGTTCCGAAGCCCTGAAGATCCCGAGAAGTTCAATTCCCGAGTCGAAGCTCTGGCCGCGAGAAGCCAATTTTTGTGAAGATCTTCCAGATCTACCGAAGAATACTACTTCTACAAGTCGTAGTGTTGTCCAATCATCTTCTGATCAAGTGAGTGTGTGGTCACTTTCTTCTAACACATAAATATTAAGTATTTACTATGAAATACGTGCTATGTGTATAATATATTATTGTTTATTTGAGATGATTGTGGAATGGATGAATTATATAAGTTCTAATGAGTTAAATTGTATATGTATTTTGTATCTACAAATATGTTGGGTAAAACATAGGTAGATGAGGTTGTTGGTAGGTGATAAAAGATGGGTTGGACCATGAGATAAAAGGATAAAGAGATAAACTTGTTTTAGATCTAGGTGTATGGGTCAGATCAAGAGGTAAATTTTAGATCCGATAATATGGATCAGATCAAGAGGTTAGTTTTAGATCCGAGAGTATGGATCAGATCAAGATGTTAGTTTTAGATCTGGGAGTACGGATTATGTATTTTTGAACTACGTGTTCATTCAATAAGGTATCATGTGTATAGTCCCTTTTAGGAACGTGATTTTAATACGAGTATTGATTAAAGTATGAAATATAAACATGTATGTGAAGTATTTGTTATTGTCCGAAATACGTGTTAGATATATTTGATGATATACAACGTTCAAATCAGATATGGTTCAATTATATATGTTAAGATGTGTATATATGATATTATTACTTAAAACCTTGTGTTAAGTATACACTAGTTAGCATTACCTAAACGGAGATAGTATCAAAAAATTGATTATAGGCATTGTAGGCTTGTCTAGTGATGGGTTAAGACTTAAATAGGGATGTTTAGTTCAATTAAGATTGGACTTTGGGTAGTCTCTTATTAAGAGTACGTGTAGGGTGAGATTGATGATCGGTGGAGTACGTCCTACGTACAGAAGTACATTTTATGTACGAAGTCCTTTTCAAAGCTTTGTGTCTTGGGTGCTGCTTGTGCCAGGGTACTATTATGTTCTCGGGTACGAGTCTTTCGCATACCAGAGTACTATAATGTGCCAGAAGTACTAGCATGTACAAAGTCTTTTTGACAATTTTGTGTGTCGGTTATGGGAGCGTACGGGAGTACCCTAATAGTATTTCCCCATACTTATATTTTGAGAGAGCCTTGGAGTTAGCGTTTCTTTTATGAAGTGATCGACCGAGCTTCATATGTCAGCGTTTTCTTTCACGGAGTAACTAAGGGAACTTTGTAGACTGCCTAATAAAGTGTGTCGGTAATAGACCACTACAAGGTATGTCTAGTGTTATATTGTTGGATAGGGTGCGTCTGCGGGCGAAATACCTCATGTATTCAGGCCACTTCTAGGCAAAGTTCGATGCTGGGATAGGTAGAGTCGGACCACACCTAGGCATTGTTATCTAGATAACTACCCCTGATTTAATTGTCTTGTGGTTCTTTCTTTTATGAATGAAGGTTCGTGGTGAAACTTATTCCATTCCCCTCAATTGATGTCTTTATTGATCCTCGTTTGTCGTCAGGGAATTTCCGAAGCAGATTCGTCGGTTGTTGTTCATATTGATTCCTTAGGCTAGATCTCGTAAGATCATTGTATAGGGTAAGTATGTGGGGATCGACGGGATGTGATAGATTGTTATAGAGATATGATTTATATGTGTTAATAATATTAGTGGTTTTGCAGGATCGAGATATACATTATTATCACCTTGTTTGAACTAAGAGCTTTCGTACTTTGTGTTCCTTAGGTGATTGATTTCACCAGGGATATTTGAACTAAGTGTTCACTAGATGTTTCGAACTATGTGTTCGCCAGGGATATTTGAACTAAGTGTTCATTAGGTGTTTTTGAACTAAAGGTTCATTAGGTGTTTTTGAACTAGGTTATTCATTAGGTATTATTGAACGGAGTGTGTTCAATGGGTGTTCTTGAACTAGGCGTTCATTAATAATTTTGAATTGCGTGTTCACTAGAGGTAATCTAAGAACCATGGCAGCACTAGACTTTGTGCCAATTCATTAGGGCAATTCTTAGGAATGAATGGGAGAAGGGTAATCGATTCTTAGGGTAAATCTTTATTAAATAAAGGAAGATAATGGGGGTGGGTAATTGAATTGATTGTTCGATAATTAAAATTAATAAATATATTATTGTTGGTTGAAAACCTTATATGCTCACCAGGCTCCCAAGCCTGACCCTCTCAGTTTTCTTTATATTACAGGTTATGGCATGAGAACATAAGTTGGATGACATAATGAGGGATTTTGGATTATAGGCCAGTAGTTATGAATAACTGTTGTAAGGTCTATTTTGTTCTGTTTATGCTTTTGGTCTGTATTGAAAATGACATCCCGAGATTTTTTTATATAATGAAAATACATTTCTTTAAAGAAATGCTTTGATAAATTCTTATCATATTTTGTTTTGAGAACAAATTCCGCAACTGTTTTCTGTAAAGCATAAACAAATCGGTCTTTTTTGGCCGTGAAATTGGGGATGTCACACTCTTTCACTAGACTTCCAGTTTCATGAAGTTTGCATTAGTTGTTTCTATGTGTTTTCTCTGTTATTTGGTGGTGTGTGGGTACTTATATAGTCTTTTTCTGCCTCTGTAAAATCACTCCCAAGTTTTACAAATGTGTTTATCTGCATAAATTTAATAAAAAGTTGTTGGATTTCTCAAAAAATCTCATTACAATGAGTCTTTTACTGCCTCTAAAAAAGATTAATTTAAGCAAGTAACTATAAGCATTACTGCATTACAACCTGTACATAGAAGATCACAGAATACCCTATTATACATATTCATGAGTACTCTTGGGTGGTGTGCCTCATTATAAACTGTTATGTTAAGTCTCATTCTTATCCACCTTCCTTACACCACCATATATTGTTTGATTTAGCTGATATGATTGGTTTAAGCATAACATTATTTCATATTTCATTTTCTTGGGGATTTTGAAAGAATGACTGGTTTATACATTTGGGCTTGAAATAACAATATAAGTGCAACAAACTACCATCCGCTAGGGAACTGAACAAGCTGTTCATATTTCATTTTCTTGGGGATTTGGATAGTATGACTATATGAAAATAACTTGTAACACCGTAAAATTTGAACAATTTTTCATTTTTGAAAAACCATAAAATATCATTCACAGTCATTTTAAAAACATTGTATCAACATTGTATCAGCACAAAATCCCAAGATCAAAATATATATAAACTCCAATGTGCGTGTGTACAAATCATGTCGGCGCCTTCCCGCGCACATCACTGGTACCTGAAACACATAACACAACAACTGTAAGCATAAATTAAATGCTTAGTGAGTTCCCCAAAATAATGCATACAACACATACGCCACTCGGGGCTATAATACGACCCTCCGGTCGATGTGTCTAAGTGGGACCCTCCAGTCCCGTAGCTCGTTGGACCCTCTGGTCCGGTCATAGCTCGTTGGGCCCTCCGGCCCGGTCTGTATCGTTGGACTCTTCGGTCCGGTCTATAACATCATACAACATACATATAACACATAGCACATAATCTCATTCATAACACATAAGACCCTCTGGTCCACACATAATACCACTCTAGGTAACGTATAGTGAGAATACTCACCTCAGGTGTCTCGGTAAGTCTCTGACTCGGTAGAAATGTGATCTATCCTCCGCCTAATCACACAAAGTAAATTGTGACAACCCAAAATTTCCATTCTGTACAAACTATATCACTTCAATAGAAGTTATAGCAGTCACAGTTAAGTTTCAAACTTTTTAGTGTAAGTTTGAGTAATTCAGGGTTTACACTTCAGGAAATATCAGGAGGGTGGGTGCACTAGGGTTTTGTGCAACACTGTTATTCCAACACTCTATTATATTAGAGATCATTTCGGGAATAAAAATATTTTCTGCCAAAAGTATCTCAGGACTATAAATAGAATTCTAAACCAAATTCATTCATTATTTGCATTTCCAACTAGAGAAAAGCCATTTTCTCTCTCACGGATCTTCGGGTTTTTATACCAAAACGTGAGTACCTCTTTCTAGTAGTGTTAGAAAGCTTTATATGTGTTAATAACATGATTTAGAAGGCTAAATCACTAGATTTAGGAGTTTACTCCCCAAGGTGTTCTTGGGCGGTAAACTCCCGAAACAAAGCCGAGACCGACCCTTGTGTTATGCTACTGCCTTAGACTCATTTATATGTGTATTAGGGACATGAAATCAAGCAAAGATCACCCAAGTTTGGGAGTTTACGGCCCAAGAATATCTTAGGCCGTGAACTCCAAATTCAAGCTCAAAATGGTGCTTTTAAGGCACCTAAAGCCTTAGACTTCTAACTAGGCTTGTTCCCATCTAATCTAAGGCCTTAATCACATCAATATCACATTTAAAGATGAGTTTACGGCCATGACATGGTTCATGGGCCGTAAACATGAAAGAAGGGCACCAAAGTGTGCCTAATGCCTTCATATGCTTTAGGTAAAAGTCTAGAACCTATCCTACATATGCAAAAGACTTGAAAGCAACAAAAACACCATTCCAAGGGAGTTTACGGCTGTAAACTCCAAAGGAAATGGCCCTGGGGCCGTAAACTCCTCTAAGGAGTGTTTCTAGGCCTTAAACCCTTCCAAGAATTTAACCACCAAGTTGGAATAATTCTAGGAATCATTTGGAACTTCAAAACACACAAAACACCCATGGTTGGGAGTTTACGGTCGTAAACTCAAGAGTTTACAACCGTAAACTCCATGTGTCTTGGTATATGAGGAGTAAACTCATATATGGGGTCCTTTGGTACCCTAAACACAAGTGCCTTGTCCCACAATAGCTTAGATGCAATCCTTAGGGCTTAAAACACTTATATAAAGTGTTTATCATGTCTAGGATGTCTTAACATTAGCAATTAGTAATTTGAGACTAATTGAATCCATATATGTGTGATTATATGTTCATTAGGATCGTAGTGTGTGTACAAGTCCTCGCTTGACACCTAGCAATCCTACACCGTCTAGTTCATCCGAACCACCAACTACAGGTGAGCTCATACCCCTTAATCAATGTTTTAAATGATTTTAAATGCTTTAATGGGGGGGAATACAAGTAGAAAATAGTATGTTATTAAATCAATCTTATGTATTTTATAACTGTGTTTTCACTCAGTAGAACATATTTAGTTATAAAATTCATGCATTATCTTAATACTTTATGTTGTTTCTGTCTCATTTAATGAACAAAAGGTGCTTAATTAGCTTAAATATTTCATTTTCAGTAACAAAGACATGCTCGGGTGGAAAAGGAAGCGGAACTAGCGATTGGAGGCTTGGATCTTGGATTTTGAAGAAAGAAGGATGTTGCTGGACAGCTTGACCCATCGTCAGTGTTTTGGCCATATGTCATGAACCGTAACTCCGATTGATGAGATTCAAAATATTCTGAAAACTAGAAACAATTTCAGACGACTTTCGTGTTTTTATAAAATGCTGATTCCAAACGGAATCGACGAGTAGGCCATAAACTCGACGAGTCACTTCGAACTTTCGCGATTCTAGATGCGCTGACTTGCTGTACACGGGTTTTCAGTGACGGACTCGCCGAGTAGGTCACTGGACTCGTCGAGTAGCCCCTGTTTTGTGAAAATCTATATAAAGGGAATTTCAGATCGATACCCTAGCATATAGATGAACCCTTGGAGGCCAATTGTCGACTAAAGGTGCTGCTGGAGCGTGGGAAGCAAGGGAATCAACCCTACATTCAATTTTAAGGAGAATCAAGGCAAAATCAAGTTTACTCTTACCTAATCTCTTGTTTGAACTATGTTTTTACCAATTGATTTTGTTTTCGAGCTTGTTTTTGTTGTAATCATGAGCTAAAACTCATAACTTCTGTTTAGGTAGATGAATTTGTGAACATGGATTGATTATTTGATTAGGATTAATTTTAATTGGTGATTATGTTTTATTAAGCTTGTTAAAGAACCTTATGTGTTAACAATAACTATTCTTCCGTTAATAAATCAGTAATTAAGTTGTATGAACATCTCTTAGTTATTAATTTCATATGATTTATTGTGACCACATAGTTGTATGTCTAGGAATAGCGAATGTGAAACTAGAATTAACTAGAAGATAGGTAAGTTAATGTGTGAGCTTGTTTGATGAACATCAGCAAGAGGTTAATTGAAGGGCCAATTTAATTAACCATTACAAGTCTTATTTAACTCGAATCAATAACTAGGAAATCCGTTAATTTAGACAATTGGCCACTGCTTGAGTTAATTTGTTTCCTAAGGATTAGTAATAGCGAACGTGAAACTAATCATCTTAGTCGGTAGCCAATGAAGAATTAATCTGATACATTGAAATCATCCATGGGAACAAATGATTCGAACCTAAACAGAAGTCCTCTTTATTATTGAATTTAGTTGATTTTTATTTGCTTAGCTCTTAGTTTCTTAATTTAAGTTTTAGTTAATTGTTTAAGTTTCTAGTCTTGCAAAACTAGAGAAACCCCCTTTCTATTACTTGTTTTATTTAGATAACATTAGCATTTCTTTTAATTGTTTACCGCTCCCTGTGTTCGATACCCTACTTACCTGAACTAAACTGCTAATCGATAGGTACACTGTCTTTCGTGTGTTCGTCTTTGTGTTTAAGTTAGTAGGATTAAAACTAGTTCGTTTCACACACATCATCCCCAAACATCTCAGGAATCTCAGCCCGGATGGCAGCAGCCACCTCCTCGTGAATCAATCGACGGATCTCCTCGTCGCTGACACCACTGCTCTCAGGTGTGTGTCGAGTCCCAACCATGATGCCTCTGAAATATAATAAAATTATCAGAGACTCGACCGAGCATACTCATACTTGATGATTCAACCCTACTCGTCCTCCTTTGTCCAAAAGATTCTTACTTGGAATGCCCACTGATCCGCTGTCTTCAGTAGTACGGGCCCAATACTACTGACCACACCGCATCAGCATTCACTCCAAGTCCTCCTCCTTGGATCTTGGATTACAACTACTCTATTCTCGTGAGCTCCTAACTGCTATCTACTCGCTCTCAAAGCATCTCCACAACAGAAATCTCCTAGGCTAAGGCATCACAAATCAGGCCACTATAGTCCTAATATGTATAGCTAGCATACTCTAGCATGCATAATGTAACATAACATATCTCATAACATATAATGTAAGGGTACTTTTGGGGATTCACCGTTCGGGCGCTGACTGATCGTACACACGACTCTGCTCTGTTTATCTCAAAACTCTTTTTTACTCTTTTCAAAAAATTTTAGTTCATTATCAAAAATTTCCTCAAATCCTCAGTTTGAGTTCAGATACGCCCGAAGATGCATCTGAATCCCTCAAACCAAGGCTATGATACCAACTTGTAACACCGTAAAATTTGAACAATTTTTCACTTTTGAAAAACCATAAAATATCATTCACAATCATTTTAAATACATTGTATCAGTACAACATCCCAAGATCAGAATATATATAAACTCCAATGTGCGTGTGTATGAATCATGTCGGCGCCTTCCCGCACTCATCACTGGTACCTGAAACACATAACACAACAACTGTAAGCATAAATGCTTAGTGAGTTCCCCAAAATACCGCATACAACACATACGCCACTCGGGGCTATAATACGACCCTCCGGTCGATGTGTCTTAGTGGGACCCTCCAGTCCCGTAGCTCGTTGGACCCTCTGGTCCGGTCATAGCTCGTTGGGCCCTCCGGCCCGGTCTGTATCGTTGGACTCTTCGGTCCGGTTTATAACATCATACAACATACATATAACACATAGCACATAATCTCATTCATAACACATAAGACCCTCTGGTCCACACATAATACCACTCTAGGTAACGTATAGTGAGAAGACTCACCTCAGGTGTCTCGGTAAGTCTCTGACTCAGTAGAAATGTGATCTATCCTCCGCCTAATCACACAAAGTAAATACTCTCATAAATACCAGTATACTCAACCCTAAAAGTCAACAAAAGTCAACGGTCAAACTTTGACCCGACTCGTCGAGTGCACTTGGGCGACTCGCGAGTCTACACGTGTCCACTAACTCTCTTAGTCCCTCTCTTGGCACGTCGAGTACTTCCCCTGACTCGACGAGTCACACCTGGCATGAATCGCAGGGCCACCCCGACTCAACTCGCCGAGTCTCAAGAACAACTCGGCAAGTTTGGCCTTGAACTCCAGTCCCCCTAACTCTCCCCGAATCACCGAGTTATTCCCCAACTCGGCAAGTCTACTCACTGAGTGATTTACGGGAAACCCTAATCCTACTCGCCGAGTCTGTTCTTCGGACTCGGCGAATTCATGCCATGCACAAACTCCATAGGCCTCCTGAGGTCAGATCTGTTCCATACATTCATAGATCTAGCCTTCCCAAGCATGATAATCACGTAAAGTTCAGACCTTGATACTCATATAACATCTAAATGGTCTAACTTGGCGATTTAGCCCCAAAAAAGGACATCCCAAGCTCATGGATCCCAAAATGACACATAAAGCTCCAAGGTTTAAGGTCTTTGGACCTCTTTGGGTCCAGATCCAAGACATAGACTCGAGAAGGGACTAAATGCTCCACTTATCCAACCTCTAAAAGGGTTAAAAAAACCCTAACACTAAGAATCAACACCAAAACTAAAGAAGGTCCGAGAAAAATACCTCAATATGGTCTCTAAGAACTCAGAAATCACCAAAATCGCACCTCCTTCAGCCTCCTCTTGCATTTGTCGCCTCCCTCTCGCAAAAACACCAACAAAAGGATCAAGAATGGCCTCTCCTTCCTCACAAACGCTCTAGATCTCTTAGGGTTTCTCTATGGGGTTTGGTGGCCGCAAATGACGGTCCTAAGGGCCTTTAAATAGGTCTCAAACCATGGAAATTAGGGTTTCATTAAACAGCGTGGACTCGCCGAGTCCACTCATGAACTTGCCGAGTCCAACTGTGAACTCGGATGCGAATCCGCGACCATACTCGGCGAGTTTAAACACCAACTCGCCGAGTCTCCTCACAACTTCCAAAAATAAAGAATAAAATATAATACCTAAAATTCTGGATGTTACAAAGTCTGATCACAAAACTAACTATGAGCAAAACAAACAATGAGCAACAATAGCATTGCTACTAAAAAATATGAGGTTTTATCGAATTACAATTTACATATTTTTTTTAGTATAATCTTATTTGGGTTTTAAAAATCCTTCATTAGATGTACATCAATTTTATCACTAAAGATTTTCATAAGTAAAATCAATCTATTTTTCCTTTTCCTTTTCCTTTTTCAAATTCTAGTTTCCATCCTTATAACGTTTAATCTATTTTTCCTTTTCATTTTTCCGATTCTAGTTTCCATCCTTATAACGTTTAATAATTACAAAAATTCAAAAAAAATAAGACAAAATAGTATGTGGGTTGACCTACATGAACACAAACCTTATTAGAAGTTTATTTTCATTTATGATTATTTATTTGATTCTTTAGTTGGTTTAGTTTGAAGAAGTAAGTATATTTGTTTTGGGAATTATAATGATACTTTACAGCTTCAATGCAACCACACCTAATATGAAATGGATATTCATGTTACCCAAATTGTTAACAAATGATGTGACCACAAATCCACATATAACACAAGTATTACAGTTTAATAATTTTCATAAAATAGGTAACAATTTTGATGGATAGTGAGCTACAAACACCCGCTCAATTTCTTAGAGTCGGGCAAAGGCAAGCAGTTCATATGCTTTTCTTGTTGATGGCCATTCTGACACATCGTGCCCTTGCCAACACAAACCGTCCCAAATTACCTTCTAGGAAACTTATTTTAAAACGGCAACGTATACGTGAACAGTTGCTACACGACCTTTCAAATGATGGTTAATGACGTGAACTTATTTGTATGAGTAAGCAGCCTTTTAAGAAATTGTGCGCTATCTTACAACAAGTTGGTGGTCTTCAAGCTACTCAACGCATGTCCGTTGAAGAGCATGTTGCAAGATTTGCACATTGTCGGCAATGATTTTAGAAATCGATTTGTCTCTTGGCTATACCGTCGATCTATATCTACTACAAGTAGGTGCTTCCATAGAGCTCTTCGGGCAATTATATCACTGGAGAGTTATTATATTTAACAACCAATAAGTGATGTTGTCCAAAAAGAAATTCAAGAGAAAAACGATTTTATCCTTACTTCAAGAATTGTATAGGTGCAATTGACGGGACACGTGTTCGTGTCAAAGTACCTAACAAAGATGCCCCTAGATATCGTGGTCGCAAGGGATACCCTACGATAAATGTCTTAGCTGCTTGTACATTTGATTTAAAGTTTACGTACATTTTAAGTGGCTGGGAGGGTACAACATCAGACTCGAGGATACTAAAGAATGCACTCAATAGAGAAGATAAACTAGTAATTACAAAGGGTATATTTTAAATGCCAAAAGTACTCTTATGTGTAATCCAATTATTAATACATAACTAATTACAACTTATTTGTAGGTCAATACTATTTGATAGATGCTGGTTTGCCTCATACAACTACACTAATGACACCATATCACGGTGTCAGATATCATTTGAAAGAGTATTCTGCTCAGGCCCCTGAGAATGCAAAAGAGTTGTTTAATCTCTGTCATGCTTCATTACGTAACGCTATAGAACGGGCATTTGGTGTTCTAAAGAGAAGGTTTCCTATCATTAGAAGAACACAAGAACCTTTTTATTCTTGTGAAACGCAATCAGACATTTTCTTGGCATGTTGTATTTTACATAACTTTTTGTTAGAAGAAGATCGAGACAAAAATCTTGAAAATGAGGTCCTACAGGAGAAGTTAAATGAACCAAGAGAGGAAATGCGCAATAATATAAGGAAGACAAGTTAGGGTAATGCTGTGGCAGAGCAAATGAGGAACTTAATTGCAAATCAAATGTGGACTGATTACTTGCCAAATCGAAACCAAGAGATAGATATGTCAATGGAGCTACTAGTTTTTATTATAGCATTCAATTTGATTTTGTATGGATCTTTTGTGTTTGACTTGATTTTGTATGAATCGTTACTATTTTGACTTTATTTGTGTTATTTATCTTTTGGACATGTTATTTACTCATTATTTGTACATCCTCTAAGTATGTATTTTTTATGTTATCAATGCTTGGTTTGTTTATTTATGATGTTATGCAGGTCAAAATGATGAAGGAAGAAAAAGTTACTAAGAAAAAACATATAAAATGGAAAGATTGGATGGATTATTGTTTTATTCAATCTATGATGACCCAAGATGAGAAAGGATTAAGGATTAGTGGGAGTTTCATCCCACAAGCGTACTCTAACATGGTGGAGGAGCTTAATCAAAAGTTTGGGAAGAGTTTAACAAAAAGTCATTTAAAAAATCGTTTGAAACCTTTAAAATCAGGTTTCTCGCAATGGTATGACATGTTCCGCGGAACTTCATTGAGTGGGTTCGGTTGGAATTCTGAAACACAACTAATTGAAGCGGACGAGGAAGTGTGGGCCAACCTAATTAATGTAAGTTTCTTTTATTGCATGTTACTTAGTTTGTATATATTTATGTTATTTTTCTTAACAATAATTATATTTGGGATTGTGTGTTACAATCAAAGCCAAATTAAACAAGACTGAGGATATCAAAGTAGAAACAATTGAAGAAGTGGATCAGTTACTAGCAAGCAATGACATAACACTTGAGAAACAAAAAAAAAATAATGATCATGATGATGATGGTCTTGATGATATTTAAGTGTTATTTCCTACATGCTTTTCACCGATGCAAAATTCAAGTTCTAAGAAGTACAAAACTAAAAAAAGGAAACATGAAATTGAAGATGAAGATGAACCTGAAGTTGAACCTGATGAAGGAATAGGCTTTGGAATCGTGTGCTTTGATTTCATTATGCTCTGAATAAATACAATTACAGAGTGCCTTTATATTAGGCAATATAATCTACAATATCTTTACAATATATAAAATATTCTACAAGATATACATGTTGAAATACAACGATATCTAATACGCCCCCGCAGTCATAGCCGGAGGAGATCGAAGGTTAAGACTGGATCTAAAATCCTCGAACAGAACACGTGGCAGCCCCTTCGTAAAGATATCAACGATTTGGAACAGAGAGGGAACGTGAAGAACTCGAACTTGGCCTTGGCAGACTTTCTCCCGAACAAAATGAATGTCAATTTCAACATGTTTGGTCCGATGGTGTTGAATTGGGTTGCTGGACAAATAAATAGCGCTAACGGTGTCACAGTAAACAATAGAGGCTTTAAGCGGAGGGTGATGGAGTTCGAGAAGTAGATTACGAACCCAACACAACTCGGAGACAATGTTAGCTACCCCCCAGTACTCGGCTTCCGCACTAGACCTGGAAATGGTGGTTTGCCTTTTGGATGACCAAGATATGAGGTTATCTCCAAAGTATAGACAATAGCCTGATGTGGATCTTCGTGTGTCTGGACAACCAGCCCAATCGGCGTCCGTGTAGCCAATGAGAGACAGGTTGCTAGGTTTTGTCATGTAAAGACCAAAGGAGATGGTGCCTTGGATGTAGCGAAGGATTCTCTTCAATGCATTGAAGTGGGGAATGTGAGGTGCATGCATGAACATGCAAACCTGTTGAACAGCATAGGTTATGTCTGGCCGGGTAAAGGTTAAGTATTGGAGGGCCCCTGCCAGGCTACGATATAATGTAGGGTTGTCCATGAGTTCTCCATCGTTTTCACTCAGTTTACCATTAACATCAACAGGAGTGAGAGTTGGCTTGCATGACAAAAGGACGGCTCGTTCAAGGATATCTGAAGCGTATTTTTGTTGAGAGAGAAATAGGCCGGTTGGAGTGTGAGTGACGGAGATGCTGAGAAAATGACTCAAGCGACCAAGATCTTTCATTGCAAATTCATCGGATAGTTGTTGCATGATGGTTGAACGAAGAATCTCGGATGATGTGATGAGGAGGATGTCATCAACGTATAGAAGAATGAAAGCCATGTCATCGCCTTTGCGGTAAATAAATAATGAGTGATCACATTGGCTATGATTGAAACCCATCGAAGACACAAAGTCAGTAAAGCGTTGATACCATGCCCGAGGGGATTGTTTCAGACCATATAGAGACTTTCGTAGGCGACACACATGAGTCGGATAGGACGGATCCCGAAAACCATAAGGTTGATGCATGTAAACGGTTTCTGCGAGTGTGCCATGAAGAAAGGCGTTTTGGACGTCTAGTTGATGGATAGACCAAGAATGAGCCAAGGCTAAAGTGAGTACAATCCGTATAGTAGCCGGTTTAACGACCGGACTAAAAGTGTCGCCACAGTCAATGCCAACCTGTTGAGACCTGCCATCACAAACAAGACGGGCCTTGTACCGCTCAAGGTGACCGTCAGAAGTTAATTTGTGCTTAAAAACCCACATACATCTGATCACATTCATATTAGGCTGACGAGGTACAAGTTCCCAAGTCTCGTTAGCAATAATTGCATTAAATTCATCACGCATGGCTTTGTTCCAGGATGGGCTAGAGAGGGCAGCAACAGGAGTTTTTGGAATGGGTTCGGGATAAGTGTTGGTGTGAAGGTTGAGTGGATGGCTCGGTTTAGTGATGTCGGACATGGAACGGGTATGAATGGTTCGAGTAGGAGGTGGGGGAGGTGGGTTGGGGGCTGTTTCAGTGAAGGGAGGAATATACGAGACAGGAGGCCGTTGATCAGCAGTTTGAGGGGCTTGAGTGGTGAGTTTTGGGCGACGAGAGTAAGTATGAAGCAAGGGAGGAAGAGAGGTGGCAACCTGATCTGTTTTGGCTGATGGAGGGGTGGTATTAGGGGTTGTTGGGGCAGCGGAGGACCATAAAAATGGGTGTGGGTCGGTTTGAAGAAAAGAGTAGGACGGGGTGGGAGTAAAGGATAATTTAAAAGGAAAAACAGTTTCGTCAAACACAACGTGTCGGGAAATTATCATTTTATGAGTGGCGAGATTGTAGCATTTGTACCCCCGGTGGTTTGAAGGGTAACCAAGGAATACACATGGGGAGGACCGATTTTCGAGTTTATGAATGGACGAAGATGGGTTGAGCGGGAAACAAAGACATCCAAAAGTACGTAAGTGGGTGTAGGATGGGTGTTTAGCATATAAGATGGAGGTAGGAGTTAAGTATTGTTTGGTTTTGGTGGGAAGTATGTTAAGAAGATAGGTAGCCATTTGTATGGCATGATGCCAAAACGAGGGAGGGACGGACGAGTGGGATAGTAGGGTTCGAATGATGTTGTTAATAGATCGAATTTTTCTTTCCGCTTTCCCGTTTTGAGGAGATATATGAGGACAAGAAAAACGAAACATCATTCCATTTTGTTTGAAAAAATTGTGAAACTGAACGTTGTTGTATTCGGTTCCATTATCACATTGAAAAGTTTTGATTTTGCATTCAAATTGAGTTGAGATATAAGTGGAAAATTGGGTAAAGATGTTGTATACATCAGACTTGCGGATTAGGGGGTAAGTCCACAAAAAATTAGTGTAATCATCTAATAATAGCATGTAATATTTATGTCCTCCACTAGATGATATGGGTGATGTCCATAAATCACTGTGAATGATGTCAAATGGTAAATTAGTAGATGACATAGAATCATAAAAGGGCATTTTTATTTGTTTGCCAAAAATACATGAGTGACAACGAGGAATTTTAGAAGTAGTTTGACAATGGATAACATTATTTCTGTTTAAACGACGAAGTAAATCTGGTCCCGGGTGCCCAAGGCGTTGGTGCCATACTTGTTGAGAGATGGCTGAAAAAGCAAAAGGAGTGACAGCTTGAATTGAAGAGGGAAGAAGCGGGTACAGATCTCCGGTGCTATTACATCGAAGGATAGGTGTCCGCGTCCGGTAATCCTTCACAAGAAAACCAAAAGCATCAAATTCAATGGAAACTTGGTTGTCGGTTATGAATCGACGAACTGATAATAAATTTTTGATGAGATGAGGAGAGTAAAGAATGTTGTTAAGTTTAAGAGGTGGAAAAGGGGATTTTAAGATGGTATGATCAGATCCGTGTATGGGTATTCTGGAACCGTCACCAACCGTGATATCATTTAATGTATTATTGTTAAAATGAGACGAGATAGTACCTGAGTTGTTTGTCATGTGGGATGTGGCACCGGTATCCATGTACCAATTGTTGTCCGGAGGGTTGAGGGACATGGTGTATAGAGCTTGCTCGATATCCGTAGGAGTGTGACCAGCACCGTAGTTGTCATAAGAAGAAGAAGAAGGACGAGGACCAAGAATACCAGCGTATGCTTGAGGGGCTGATGTCCTTGGTGGTGCAGCTGGTGGCATCGTCGGGTGAGGGCAAGGTGGGACAGCCCATTGAGGGCGTTGTCCATATGGTGGCTGTGAGGATGGGACCGACCAAGAATTGCCTTGGAAATATTGTTGTTGCTGCCAGGTGTTCCAAGAAGAAGAAGGTCCACGAATTTGAGAAAACGATCCCTGATGTTGGTATTGATGTTGCGAGCCACGACCTCGCCCATTGTTGCCTCGTCCTTTACCACGTCTACGTCCCCGGTTGTGGAAGTTGCCACGGCCCCTGCCACTATCAGGTCGAGGTTGAGGAGAAGGTAGGGTTCCCGGGTTAGTAGTGGAGATCAAAGCCGTGTGGGATGCTTGGTTGGACTTTCGGGTTTCCTCCATAATAAGCTTGGATCGGACATCATAGAAATCTGGAAGAGGATCAGATTGTTGAATCAGCATGGCAATCCCATCGTATTGTTCGGAGAGACCTGCAATGATTTGTAAGACAAGGCGTTTATTAGAGACTGGAGCTCCCGCATTAGCAAGTTGATCCGCAAGTAATTTCATGGCTTGGCAATAGGATGTAACATCAGAAAAACTGTCAAGGCGGGTGGTGGTTAGCTTCTATTCCAAATAAACAGCCCGATAATTTTTGTTGTCTTGGTAGATGTTTGCAAGGGCTGCCCAGGCTTTGGCAGCAGTGGAGTCAGGAGTAAGAATGGTGTGAAGAAGGTCGTGGGAGATGGTGTCGTAGATCTACTGAAGTACTAGGGCATCGAGGCGGGAATGAAGTTGAAGATCAGCTGGTGCTTTTGCTTTATCTTTTTCAGAAGATGAGGTAGCAGATGTAGGGGGGATGATGAAGTCGATGACTTCAAAGGCCCTGCAATGAATCTTAAAGAGCTCGGACCAGGTGGTGTAGGAGCTGTTTTCCATCTCGAGTTTGATGGGAATGAAGTTGTGAATGTTGGTAACAGTGAGAGCAGGGTGGAGAGCCATTGAGAGAAGACGTGAATGGTAGAGATCAGAAGAGAGAGGCTGCCAGCAATGAAAAGAAAAAAAAATAGGGTTAGGAGAGGATCGATTGGAGCTCTGATACCATGAAGGAATAGGCTTTGGAATCGTGTGCTTTGATTTCATTATGCTCTGAATAAATACAATTATAGAGTGCCTTTATATTAGGCAATATAATCTACAATATATAAAATATTCTACAAGATATACATGCTGAAATACAGCGATATCTAATACGTGAATCGTTTGAAAAGGTTATTATGAGTGTAGTTAAAGATGTGGCTTCTGCTATGAGGGAGGGTAACAAAATCTTTGAAAACTCTCATCATCGGGTTTATACTGGTGATGAAATTTATAAAGAGTTAGAGCCATTGGATTTGGAACAAGATGAATTAGCAGAAGCTCTCATGTTTTTGTCGCGAAATCAATCTGATGCGGGGACATTATTTAAAGTTTCATTTAAAATACGAAAAAGTTTGCTGAAAAAAATGATGGGGGCAAGTAAATAACTTACTTAGGATGATAGTTTTTTGGTTTTTTATCAGTTTGACTTCATACTTTTTGGGTTTTGGTTTGAGTTCATACATTGGAATTT
This sequence comes from Lactuca sativa, assembly GCF_002870075.4. Taxonomy (NCBI): domain Eukaryota; kingdom Viridiplantae; phylum Streptophyta; class Magnoliopsida; order Asterales; family Asteraceae; genus Lactuca; species Lactuca sativa. The sequence continues at coordinate 55,578,767 of NC_056625.2, forward strand.
GTTTGATTATTGTTGCATTGACTTTAAATTGGTTTCTTATGAATTTGTTTGATTATTCATATATTTATGTTATTTTTGGTTTGGGTTTATTTACTTCTTTTACCCTTTATATTGATTTTGTTTGAAAAAATATTATAAATGAAGAATATACTAGAATTGTGATTAATAATGAATTATGCATTAATGATTTTTATATAAATAATCATGTGAAAAAAATAATTAAAGAAAAATAATTTAGGCATAATTTTGTTTTCAAGAGAATCGTGTGGTACATAGTTGAAATTATGGAAAAAATGTGATAAGGGTATAGTTGTCCACTTTTAGTTTTCATTTCTTTTCCTTCCAACTCGGGAACACAAAAAAAAAAATTTCCCTTCCTTTCTCTCGAACTCGAGAACGGAAAAATACACTTTCCTTTCATTTCCATTCTTTTCTTTTCTCTCTACATTTCTCTTCTTTTCTTTTCTTTCTTTAAATGAAACTCGGAACGTGTAAGAAGTAAAAATTAGTTTTAATTTAATTTTCGTTTCTTTTCCTCCTACTTCTACTAAACTTTCAAATTTGCCTTTTACGTTTTCAATATTCATACCATCTTTTGTATTGTCATATTAGAATAAAAAAAATATAATAATAATAATAATAATATTAATAATATAATACATTATGATTGTTACAAAGATGACCTCAATGATATTAGCATCGTACAAATATATATATTTTTAATGAAATTAAAATCATTTAATAATCAATGAGTTACCGATTTAAGATTATTTTGATTTATTTTACTATTTAATGGTTTTAGTCCTGAACTTATATGCTATTTTTGGTGGTTATGTTTAATTTTTAACTGAATCACAATGAATTAGTAGATATACTATATAATTATAATAAAATAATCATTTTATCTGTTATTAAAAAAATAACAAATGAATTTTGGTATTTATGATCAATTATCTAATAAAAAAAGTTAAAAAAAAACAAAATAATAAAATTAGTAAGTTTTAATTAAAGGGTTGGCTAAAAAGACACCACATATTACAATATGAACACCCTAATTAATTTTTTAAATATTTTTATTGGCTAAAATTGCATTATTTTTCGAAAAAATTGATTATAAGAAGTCAAATAATAATCAAGTTTAAAAAAAATTAAATAATCATTATAATAATTAAATAACAAAGTTAGTGTAATGATTAAATAATGAAGTTAAATAAAAAGTTAGGAAATGAGAATATCCTATAGACTAGAGTTAATTAGGTTAGAATGGAGTGTCTATATCACCACCCTTACAATATATCTAATTTGTTCTCTCATTATATATTAACAGAGTCGTTCTAGAGATAATGTAGGTGCGGTTCAAAAAGAAAAAAGAACCCTCATAAATAGATATATATCATAAGATTAAGGAAATGTAAATTGAATTAAACAAAAACTATTGAAAATAATGAGACTATAATTGAAAGATTAAAAGTAAATATACAAATTGAATAAACTACAACAATCTTTGAGTTATAAACGCACTAAACTAAATTAAAAATAAAAATAAAAAAACAAAAGAAAAAAATACAATGCTAAAATGGAATCGAAAATGGATCCGTGATAAAGAATTGAGCTTCCACCAACTAATCTAGTGTATGATTATAGGGGTGTTCATAATTTAATATCCAATGTTTTTCTATAGAAGATCAAATCCAATTAATCTTGGTCAACCGAACCGAATCAATTAAACATTAGACTGGTTTGTTTTATCCATTGGATAATTACTTTTGAAAATTCAATAAAAACCAATATATGATAACAATCAGTACTAAAATAATAGTATCAAAAGGTGTATCCAATGTATACTAATACATCGATCGATTTAAACTGGATTGTTTTTTATACACAATATACACCTTATATGGCAATTAAAAATAAACATTAATACATAGACTAGTAGTAATAGATAATATAACATACGGATAATAACAATCGACACTTATATGTAGTTCGATCATAATTGGGTTATAATTTCATAATAACATAGACTAGTAGTAATAGATAATATAACATACGGATAATAACAATCGACACTTATATGTAGTTCGATCATAATTGGGTTATAATTTCATAATAATTGTATATCAAATGGGTGATAATTCGAATATGAAAATTTGTCAGAAAAAAATCAATATTTTGGGAAATGACATTATGGTCATTTTTTTCTTTTAACAGGAAGTGACATTATCGTCTAAAATCAATTAATCGGTACTTTTCTATTTAATTTTTTTTTGTCACTAAAGTGCAACTTTTTCTAAAATATTGGATTTTCTGACAATTCTCCTTGGAATATAGTAGGAGGATATATCCAAGTGGATAATAATTAGATATTCCCTTGGATGATAACGGGATAAAACTAAATTAAATCAGTTGGGATTGGATCTGAATGGTCATAAACCGACTGAAGCAATTTGGATTTTGAAAATTATAAACCGATTCAATCCAATTACAACTGGATATCCAATGTATATCGTTTGGTTTAAATTGTATTGTTTTTATACACACTATACAGCTTATATGATTCTATTAAAAATAAACTTCTAGATATAGACTAATAGATAATCCGGAGAAGTTAAAAAATTATAAACCAAGGTGGGAATCGAAGTGGATTGATAGGATTAAAGGATGCAACTCTATCCAAATCAACTACACAAAAATTATACAGTAGTATTTTCTGCAAGAGAAATTATATATAAAAATAATTTCACGGGCTCTGTGGGTCAGGCAAGCTTGCAGGGACTATTTGAATATAGGGTAAATGGCACAAAAAACACTCTTTTTACACAGAAATTCGATTTTGACACCGTGTTTTTTTTTGTGTCAATTTTCACACTGTGTTTCCAATTTGTTACAATTCTGACCACTTGACCGGTTAAACAGGTTGCATGCTGATGTGGCATGATAAAATGTCAGTTTTGATGACGTGGCATACTGACATGATATGTTGACGTGTCAAAATTAAATTTTTTTCTCACAAAAAACACTAAGTTTTCATTTGTTTTTCGATTTTGACACTAAGTTTAATTTTTTCTTTAACTTCGACACTATATTTTTTTGTTTCAAATTGAATATCATTTTTTCCAATTTTGTTCAATGTTGACAATTTTTTATTTGAAACCGTATAAATATTTTCTTAGTACATTTAAACCGTATAAATATGTTTTTTTTGATTTAAAAACCATAGTTTGGTATAAATACATTTTTTTTACACTCAAACCATATTTTTATTTATAAATATGTATTAGTTATATAAAAATTGTATTTTATATTAAATATGCAACTTTAAAATGTGGTTTTTAAACGAAAAAAATATGTTTATACGGTTTAAAATGTAATAAAAAAATATATTTATACGGTTTCAAATGGAAAATAAACAAAGTTGAACAAAATTTTATAAATGATGTTCGATTAACAAGAAAACATAGTGTCAAAATTGAAATAAAAAAATAAACTTAGTGTCAAAATCGAAAAAAAGTTAGTGTTTTTTGTGGAAAAAAAAATCAATTTTGACACGTCAGCATATCATGTCTGCATGCCACGTCATCAAAACTGACACGTCATTATTTAACCTGGTTAACCGGTCAAGTGGTCAGAATTGTATAAATTGGAAAACACAGTGTCAAAATTGACACAGAAAAAAACACGGTATCAAAATCGAATTTCTGTGTAAAAAGAGTGTTTTTTATGTCATTTACCCTTGAATATATTACATGCACATGTTACATCTTTCAAAACATCAATGCAAAGTATAATACCAGTTTGAACATGTGACTACATTTGGAAGCATATCTAATAGCATAACACAAGCATGCCTCGTAAACTTACCAAACCCAATTACATACAAATGTTTTACTTGTATACAAATACTAATTCATGATTATCTCCATATCAACATTCAAGATCACTTAATTTTCATATACATTACAGATAATTTCCTTTTCAAATTTCTATACATGATTAGACCCATAGTTGTCAACTCGTAACTCGTGTCTCGAAATCCAAAATTTTAACTCGTGATTCGAATCTTAACTCGTGATTCGAATCGTAACTCGACTCGTAAGAGTCTATATATATATATATATATATATATATATATATATATATATATATATATATATATATATATATATATATATATATATATATATTCTACATGATATCATCTTTTTTGATTATTACTTATTTTAAAATAACAGTTGAAAATCTTTAAATATTATTAAAAAAGAAACTTTGTGACATCACTTTCAACAATCATAGTCATTGATTGTGTTTCATTCATATCTTTTCCACCTTTAGATCGTTATGCTGACATCATCATTTGGTCAACCTTTTTTTTGTCCACCAATTTTATGAAATCTATTTATGACAATTACTTTTAACATCAGGAAATCTATTAATGATAATTAAATCTAACCAAAAATAAAATTATTTCTAAAATTATGAAATCTATTAATGACAATTAAATCTCACCAAAAATAAAATTACTTTTAACATTAGGAAATCTATTAATGACAATTAAATCTCAACAAAAATAAAATTATTTTTAAAATTAGGAAATTTATTAATGACATCATCATTTGGTCAACCCCACCCCTCATTACCCGTTTCTTTTGTTATGGTTTGAAAATCACTAAAACAGACATTATTTTATTTTCAATTTATTGCACGGAAGAAAATATGAAGATCAATGGTGTTGAAAGATACATAAGAAAGATTATTCCACTAATTTCAATGATGCATACGTCTTCTTTCACAACGATTCAATCGATTCTCCCTTCTACGACCTCGAATCCAGATACAATTTCTCTTCCCATGTCTCTATGCGTAGACAATCCATAATCTTATCTCTTTGATTCCTCCTTATGTAACCTCGAATCCCTTTCATCTTATCATCACAACCGCAAGCACTCATTTATTTCGTCTCCTTCCCTTTCTTCATATTTCTTGCGTTTCACCTTAAGACTCTCCTTCCAGTCAGTTATTTGTTTCTCCGCACAACAACTTATAATTGATTTGTTATGTTTCGATTTCTGTGTTTATTTCTCGATTTTGATAAAAAAAAACCTAATTTCTACACTTGCTTTCAGGAATTAAGGGAATCGTCGCTCTTTCTTCGCCTCCCTTTTTTTATTTGTTGCAGAAACTAGAAAGACGACATACACACACAGTTAACGCGTTCTTCTTTTTGATTTATTCATAGGTTTGTTTTCTACACCACTTCAACCTCTTGCTTTGCATTTTATACGATTTTTGTTACTGTTTTCTTCTTTTCCCTCATTTTTTCTCCATTTTTTGTTTATATATATATATATATATATATATATATATATATATATATATATGTTCTTGATGTCAACTGACATTCAGGGCTATCTTGATGTTGATTTTGGGTTTTTGTTGAACACAATTATGATATGTGTTCTTGATGTCAACTGACATTCAGTACCTCAAGAACATAAAACACCATCTTACAAATACCATTTTTGTTATGGTATCAACAGATGAAGATAAACAAAAAAGGGAATAAAAAAGGATTCGATTTGCATCAGGTAGCAATTCAATCTTCAAATATGTTTCTTGCTAGATTTTTTTTGTTGTTAGTGATGGAACAAGTAATATTATAGTTAACTATATCTCTTTTTTGTATTTGCTTTTAGTTGTAGAAAACGATAGAATAGACAAAGAAGTTGTCGTCAACAGATATTAGGTGAATTATTAGTTCCAGAATTCAGTTTGATTGAGTAGTTGGTAAAATAATATAAAACATGGTCAACATTTATCTGTATGATCATAAAACATAGAAGTGGTCAAATAATTTTATAATTTGTCTCTAAAATAAAATGAAACTTTTCTTTTGGACAAAAAAAGAGTATCAAAAAACTCCCAAAATAAGACGCCCAACACTCAGATGAACACGCTCATTAAAAAAAATAAAAAATGCTTTTATTTTTTATTGAATTTTTAATATATTTTTCTTATTTTATGTAGATACCAACCGGTTTCTTTCATGTTGATCCTCATCCTAGAAACCTTTCAATTGGCTCGGATGAATCATGAATAATAAATCATTAATATACTATGTTTTGGTATGATGAGGGAGATTAAATCTTTGACCACAAAAAGATTGATAGATCTTTTCATGTAATTTATGAAAAAGTTGCAAAAAAATGTATGAATTTTTTTATTTATTTTTCTAATATTGTAAAGCATGGACACCATAATGTAGTTTTTAGGTACTCAAATACAATTTATGTTTGGATTAAGATTAAAAAGTATTATGTTATCATTAAAGATTATAAACAGTTTCATAAGTCTTGAAGCGCTTCAACCCATTGGAGACATGTCGTCAATATGTAAAAAGTTGAGAGAAAAATATTTGAAGTTCTGGAGCATTTGAGGTTATCAGGTATGTATTTTATGTAGTTATTTAGTTTATATTCATATCCTTAAGCCGTTATTAGATGCTTAAGCTATTGAGACAAAAAAAAATTGTAATGACCGTGTACTATCAAAGTTTATCATCGGGAAGATTTGGGATTTTTATGTATAGAATGTTGATTATCAAAACAAAATATATCTACTTCCAAGAATTTATAAAATTTATATATTTTTTAGTATAACCAACGAAAGAATGGTGTTTTCCCATCAAGTTCCATTTGGCCTTAATTCTTACCTTCTTAGAAAATATACCATCGAGGTAATTGATACAATCAATTTCTAAGGAATAAAAAACCAACCGTGGGACACTATACTTGGAAATCTTTGTAGTTAGGTCATTTCTAAGATTCTTACATTTGAAGATCAAACATTTTCTAATCTTATTCCATAATATGCATGCTTTCTAAAAGTGCAATTCTTATTTGATTTATATGGTTGTATAACTTTGTATTTTTTTAACAGAAGCACGAATAGCACACGATGAGAGCCGAAGTATGTGTAAAAGGGATATGAAAATGGATGTTACCAAAAAATAGATGTTTGAAAATCAATTCCATATCCTTCACATTCATTAACCAATACATGTGCTTTCCCATATCCAATCCAATATAGTAAATTTGGATGCATATGTTGTCAAAAAGGATCTGGTTTGGCTTATATATTTATTTTTAATTTCCTAAAGGTAAATTGACAAAGGGCGTTTCTTTTTTGCAATCATCAGTTTGGTAAATGACCATTTTACACTTCTTTTTTAAAACGTTTTATTTTCATTTTTTGTAAAATCTTTTAAATTATGGACATACGAATTGTTATAACTTCACCCTCATAAGAATTCGACATACAAAAAGCGTTAACTTGCAACCAAAGGAATTTCTTATCAATGAAGCACGAATAGCACATCTACACGACCTGTTTACTTATTATAATAGTTTCAAATTTCATTTTTGAAGAGTCCTCTTGCTATATATTCATAGAACGTTGAATTTTATGCCAACTAATGGTACACAAAACAAGGTTTGCAACTGCTTTTTTATACTTTTATTCAAGAACTGTTGAATTTTATGCCAACTAATTGATACCCAAAATAAGGTTTGCAACTGCTTTTTTATTCTTTTATTTAGATGAGTTAGTTGGCAGTTCTTTCCAATCAAAATTCTTTATTCTTTTAGTGTATGATACAAAATTAGATGAGATAGTTGGCAGTTCTTTTAGTGTATGATACCAAATAGTCAATTCCAAATTATAATAATTTGGTTTTATCCAAATATTGAACAGACCTAATTACATGATCTGAACAGTCCTAATTACATGATCTGGCAAGAAAACAATTGATTGACGGAATTTGTTAGAGGAAGGACGCACTTGTGGGATTTGGAGACCAATGAAGAATTTGAGTAATTTGTTAATGAGAAATTAAATATGTAATTTCTTCCTACCGTCCTCTACCATGTCAAAAAATATGTGTCATACTTAAGTTTTCTTAATGATAATTTAATCAACTTTCCAAATTCTGTGGGTGACTTATATCGATACAAGATGGTTTGTTGCGTGATTCATGAGTCACGTCTGGCTACAGTTTTAACTCAGACACTAGTTCAAGCTGACAGAACTCGTGTCATTTACAACAGAACAACAAAGACTGTTTAAGTTCTACAAGAAATAATTGCCATGAGCCATTTTATGTTACGAGATAATGCGATTAAAAAAAGCTTTTTTGCAAATACGAAAATGAAAATTGTCATTTGTAATGAAGATTGTCATTTGTATACTCACGAGACACTGAATATGAGAATCCCGCTTACTTTAAATAGTAAGCTATAATTAGACAACTACAATACGTGTTCCTCTGGAACCTCATTTTCTAACCTTAGAACACTCCTCCAAACAAACCAAGTGCAAAAACCCTGCGAATCATCTAAAACGGTACGACAGGGGTACGACAGGGCTTCAAGCAAGAAGCCTAAAACCAACAAATACAGAAATACACTACAAAAACATAAAATAAATAATCACCAAACATATATTTGATAGAAATCTAGTGCTGTTATTTAACTCCAATCTCGTTAATGTTACGAAAGAAGAAGCTGATGACAACACGATGCTCTATGAGTTTTTTCAGACTCCAAACCGTTGAGTATTTCAAGGCAAAGAATATAGTTTAAACTCAATAAATTTTATATTAATTGAATAGAAACAATTTCAACTAATAGTGAATAAGCTTGATCGATTATATCGACAAAACCTCAGTTAAATCCAGTAATATCATTTGAAATACAGCTTCACCAAGTGGTTCTCCCTGTAAAACAGGGTCTCGGATCCATTGCACCTCATAAATGTGGATTATATCATCACCGGCTTACTTAAAATCAATAGATATTCTTTAAAATCAGTTTAATTAAAACTCGAAAAGAAATTTGCTCAGAGTAAAAAACAGCTCTATCAATCACGAATTTTCAGAAGCAGAACTGGCTTAAAGCTGTATATTTAATCATCACTGCAATAGTTTACAAAAATCTTCTAGAAAAACATAATCAAACATCAAAAATCATTTTAAGAGTATAAAAAATTTGCATAATCGGCTCAGATTAAGAAATTCAACCATTTTATATCCTTTACTTCATTGATCAATCTCAGAAGCGCGGATAAATCGTCAAGTCATTGCCGAAAAACAGATTAATCAACATAACGTGCAAGAAATTTATAGATATAGCGGAAATTTTTAGAGGAAAAAACAGTAAAAAAATTTAAACCTCCACGTTAACGCCGCCTAGGGTTGACTATATGCCTCCATGACTAGACCTCTTTCCAATAGAAATTAAAGAGAAAGGCTTAAGGTGTGGTGAGGCAGAATATATAAAATAGATAAACAAAAACATAGATTTGATGATCTGTAGCGGTCGATTTGACACAGAAACGGCCATGGAAAAAGGTACAAAAAGGCTGAACTGCAACACTTGACGGCTGTATATCTAATTTAGCACGAGCATTGGGGCTTTCTTCTTCATCCAATTTGATTTTTCAGAGAAGCCCGGGGTGCTACATGCAGATTAATCTCTAAAATCAAACAAAAACTCTAATAAGAAAAACTTACGATCTATTATTTGGTGTCGAGATGTATGCGAGGCTGTGATACCTTAGAGTCGAGCAGATGTTTGATTATATAGGCAAATCTGGTGTATTTTGAAACCCTAGAAGCATAACGTTCTTTTTTTGCTCGGACCTGGTTGCTATGTTGGGCCGGCCCATTTCCTAACAAAGACGCTTATCGCTTTAAGTTTAGAGAATGACGATTTCCGTTCCACCGATTATTGTTACTTACGGAATTTAGCATCTTTTGTTAATGTTCATATGATTGAAAGGGTATATCTTCGCGGCTAATTGTTGGCGGGAATATGATTCATTAAGGTAATTAATTTTTTGGTATGTTCACATTTAATTAAATATCTTTTTTTTGTATATATTTGGATAACAAACGTATTAGAAGTGTTCACATTTGACCATTATGACCTGCTATAGCACGTTAAATCCTAAATGTGAACGCTTTAAACAAGTTCGTTACCTAGATGTGTATAAGAAAAATAGTTACCCAAATATGAGCAAAACGAAAAATAAAAATTAAATTACACGAATGGTCCTTGTGGTTTGGGGGAATTTGTGTCTTTGGTCTCTGTTTAACTAAAAAAACTATTGTGCCTTTGTTAATTTATTTTTTAATTAATTTTTTTATTTATGTATTTATCTTTTACATATTTAAAAAAATTAATAAACCACACATATTTGTATATCCTCGAATTATCCCTATTGTTTATTTTTAATTAATTTATTTTTTTTAACTCGGATGATCTCTACTGTTTATTTTCGTTACACGTTTGGTCTCTGTCTTACCTAAAAATACTATTTTTCCCTTATTAATTTTTTTAAATTAATTTTCTTATTTATGTTTGTATTTTTTATAAAAAAAAATTAATATATCCCACATATATGTATCTCCTTACCGTAAACCTGAAACCACATTTGAGAAATTTTATTTGGGTCTTACCGATCACCATCTCATTTCTTATCCTTCCCATCTTTTATTTCTTTTCCATCTTTAGTAACATCGACGTCTTCATTATCCTTTTTTTTTTGTACTTCAACTCTGGCGAACCAACACCATAACCTACTGTCTCTTCATCTTTAGTGGGTTGTGGTGTTGATTCGACGGAGTTGAATGACCGAAAAAAAAAGTGATGATGAAGACGTCGATATCACTAAAGATTGAAAATAAATAGAAGTTGAGAATGATGAAAGATGGGATGGCGAAGAGATACAAATATGTGGGGTCTACTAACTTTTATTAAATATATAAAGCATAAGTACAAAAACAAGAAAATTAATTAAAAAAAATAATAAGGGCATAATAGTCTTTTTAGGTAAGACAGAGACCAGGTTCGTAACAAAATTAAACAGTAGGGACCATCCGAGTTAAAAAATTAAATTAATTAAAAAATAAACAGCAGGGATCATTCGAGGAGATACAAATATGTGTGGTCTATTAATTTTTTTAAATATGTAAAAAATAAATACATAAATAAGAAAATTAATTCAAAAATAATTTAATAAGGGCACAATTGTCTTTTTAGGTAAGACAGAGACCAAACGCGCAACAAAAATAACAGTAGGGACCATCCAACTTAAAAAAACAAGTTAGAAACCAAAAACACAAATTCCCCCAAACCACAGGGACCATTCGTTTAATTTAATTTTTACTTTTCGTTTTGTTTATATTTGGGTAACTATTTTTTTGTACACATCTAGGTAACGAATTTGTTGAAAGCGTTCACATCTAGGATTTAACCTGATATAACATGTCATATGGTCATACCGAAAAGTTAATTACCTTAATAAGTCATATTCTCAATGGTTTGCAGTTGGTTAAAGTTAGACATGTATAAAGATTGAGCTTTCAGTTTTTTCTACATATAAAAACAAAGTTTTTTTTGGAGAAAACTATATATATATATATATATATATATATATATATATATATATATATATATATATATATATATATATATATATATATATATATATATATATATATTAAAGCACATGGATACTTTTAACAATAACTTTTCCCAATTCATACTTTTGACACTTAACTTTTATTTTTTTTTACATTTTTGCTTTAACCTTTTCCAATTCATACTTTTGCCACTTTTAACTTTTCCCAATTCATACTTTTGCCACTTTAGTTTTATTTCCTTACACTTTTGCCTTAACCTTTTCCAATTCATACTTTTACCACTTTAGTTTTATTTCTTTACACTTTTACCTTAACAGAAACCTTTTCCAAATCATATTTTTGCCACTTTACTTTTATTTCTTTACATTTTTGCCACGAAACTTTCACTTTTACTTATTTACACTCTTGGCACTAAAGTTTGATGATTTTTTACACTAACGCCACTAAACTTTGACAATTGTCAATTTTGTGCCAAATTTTTTTTACACTAACGCCACTAAACTTTAACAAGCTAACTACCCAACACTAACTAACTAACATAACTTAAGTAAAACTGAAGCTAACACCCAGGCTGGTCCATAGGTTTTCCATGCCCAGGGCAAAAAGACTAATAATACCCCTTTTTGTACCACACAATGCATGTTGTACTAAACTATATACAACTTAATCTTTTGAAAGCAAACTTAAACTCATTTTTTCTTTAAAATAATTCATAATGATACATATGCAAACTTGCAAACTTCATCTAAAACATTATCCCCATACATTCTTTGAAGCAAAAACATTATTTACTTATTATTGGAACGACAACAAATATTATTAAAAAAAGCTGGCGGGGAGCTAGCGTAATTATAACAAGCATTGAAAAAGAAGCAAAATAGATGATTGACATAAAGAACACAATTTAAGAAAAAACAATAGCAATAAACTTTAAGAAGGAGACACAAAATGGTAACCAACTTTAAGCAAGAGAATCCACTATAGGTAAAAAGTAAGAGAAAAAATCAATATATAAAGTGAGTTGGCGGTGTTCACTTATCACAAAAGATCATCAATTTTCACAAAAGAAAGATAAAATCCTATGTACTTGTATCTAAGCATATCTTTAACTTCATGAACTTCTTAATACCTCTTTCACTTTAGTTTCAATAACCTGACAAAAAAAAAATCACAAAACTAAATACATAAATGAAAGCCTAAATTAATTGCCAAAAAATAGATATTCTCACTAGAGAATAATTCCCATTCGATAAAAAGCAACAGTAGTCAAAGTGCATCCAAATATATTTCACTACAATGAATTTAAAACAAACTTTAAGTGTTCCACACTTGTTTAAACGAATACAATTTAAGTTATAATTTTAGATAAGTGTCACGGACCTTGATTAAAAGTGTGTTCACATTATCCCCTCGCGCAATTCTTCTGAATTTCTAATAGTATTCAAGATTCTCTGTTTTCGATTATCTAATAAATCACTTAATGAAAGTAGATTATTTTCTAGTAAAGATTAAGCTAATTTTCTACATTTTCATTTTGATTTAGTTTAGGGCTTATGGACAAATGACAATCAAAATTAATTTAACAACTTGCTTTTCTCAACAAGAATTACAGTTTGGAGAAAAAAAATATTTTGGTAATAGTTATAAGGGAAATGTAAGATATTTTTCGTATCTTTACGGATTTAATAGGTCTTTTATCGACTCTGATCACAGTTAGATATGAAAAGAACATTTTATTTCTTATCTTTAGGTTTTTAAATCATAAAATTAAACAATCAGTAACACATTTAATATACAGAAAGGCATAGAGAACTTGTGGTACTTAGGGAGAAATTCTAACACTAAAACAAATTTCTGAAATGTAGGTACAAAGGGGAAACTCGGATTTCATAAATCACTAACCAGAAAATATTTCAGAAATCAGGAATTATCAGTGGCTCTAGCCCTTCTTAAAACCGGAATCAATTACGTACGCAAGTATGATATTACTGCATCTCCTGTCTTCTCCATGGCTCCACGAAAATAGGCGAGCAATTGCATTTACCAAGAAGAAAGATAAGGTGTCCGATTTTTAGGCGCTCTGATTGCCGCCCTTCATCTTTAAATTTTAGAATCGCTCTTGCGCCCTTATTAGGCGCGCTTAGAATAGAACTGTGGATTGGATCATATTTTCTGGACAATAAAACAGGTATACCCACAATAGATGGACGAGGCCTGATGCCCCCTGTTTCCTTGCTGCCCTGGGCCATGGCCCAGGTCGCCCTGCCATTGGGTCGGCCCTGCTAACACCCCCTCAAGCTAGTAAACTTAGATTGCAGGTAGCTTCACGAAAAATACATGGCATCTAACAAAATAAGAGCACTCTGTGTTAGACTTTGAGTTTCAATATCAATAGAATTACTTGGATAAATCAATGTATCGTATATGAAAAACACTTTTCAAAATCTGTGATTTCGACCCAGTTGTCTAGGGTATCATGAAATCTGATTTGGGATAAACCGAAATCAAATTGAATTAGAATACAGGCTTATTCCAAATTCTTAAACACATAAATACCTTGCAAGTGTATTTATTTCCCATATATAATAATCGCAAAGAGAAGAATATGTTTTTCATTATGTATTATATATTCTTTAACGTTCAAATCTTCTTAAATATATAGAAGACGGCGATTAGTGGGGGAAACGGCGCCCAAGGGAATTGACGCAATACTTATGTTATTTGGTTAGAAAATTGGGTTGGGCTCATTGTTCTGTAATAATTAGGTGCTGCCCTACACCCCACAAGGGGCCACCATGCTCTACCTTTGGACCACACTAGGGGTGATGCCCCTTGAATCCCACCAGGGGTGCTACTCTTCGAACCCTCATGTTTCCAGGTCCTCTTAATTTATATGAGTGTGCACCCCGTACATTTTGTCTCAAAATATAACCAAAATCACTTGGGCTTATAATCTTGGCTACACTAAAATAATCAATACAATAAAATTACCAACATGCATCCTCTATTTTAATGTAATCCTTGATTAACTAAATAGAAAACACAAAATCAAACTCGCACATAAATAAAAAAGTGGCTTGAAGATTCAATTGTCATATTAATATAATACATATTTCAAATGCGCGAGAATCTGAGTGTCTTAAGGTATGAACCCATAAACTCAATTGAGTAACTAAAGATATTATACACATAAGTTTTACACAAGTTCTAATATTAATGTTCTAATAAAAGAGTCAATTTTATTGCCATGTTGCATCTCCTTATTGTAAAAACTTTCAAAGTGAACTACCTAATATGTCATTTAAGCTTTAATTTTTTTAAAATTTGATTTAAAACAATTAAAATAAGTGTATGTTCATAAACAAAATTCCAATAAATCAGGGGTTATGATTTCCTTCAAAATAGGTTCTACAAAATCACATCATCTATTTTCCTCAATTTCGCTTCTTTATTTTGGAAAACTTCTATTTTGTATTATAATAAAAGAGTCAATTTATTACCACTATGCCCTTCAAGCTTTAAAATTTCTGAAATTTGAATTTCAAACAATTATAATAAGTATATGCTCATAAAAAATCCCAATAAATCAGGGATTATGATTTCCTTCAAAATTGCATCTACAAAATCACGTCGTCTATCTCCCCCCAATTTTGCTTCTTTATTTTGGATATGGAGCATCCCAATTTTTTGCTTCAAAATATGTAGGTATTTAATATAACTAAAACACATGTGTAACTTGGTTCACACATTAGAAAGCATTTCAAATAAAACATTTATCAGAGTTCATTCCCAAAAATCACATATTGCGGAAAACATAGGTGTATGTGTTGCGATCGTCCTGAGCTCCTTTATTTGAAAACTGGAGGTACCTGAAACCAAAACTGAAAATCGTAAGCACGAAGTTTAGTGAGTTCCCCAAATACCACATACCATACATATCAATTGACCCGTACATGTCATACATAACCATGATCCATACACATATCATAATCAATAAAAGGTATTATGTGTCATACATAGTATTGTCATTATGCCACGAGCCACCACGTGGTCTTTCTTGCCAAGTCGGGGGCCACCCCTAGGTCTTATAGACAAGTGCCAAGAACCACCTCCTGGTCTTCAATGCAAACATCATAAAGACAACTAGCATACATACTACTATACTTAGCTAATTAGCATACAGTGTTCAAGGAGCCACCTCCTGGTCTTTCATACATAATACCTAGGGTTGACCCCCGTATCTTCCTATCATACATAATAGCATACAATGCGTCAGGAGCCACTCCTTGTCTTTCATACATAATGCCTAGGGCTAACCCTTGGGTCTTCCTACGTCACATAAACCAAATGGCACGACATTGGTACCTTCGACCCATATAGACAGTGAGGAGAGACTCACCTTGAATACAAAAGCTCCCCAGAAGAAATCCTTAGCTGCTGCCCCACCGACTTTACGAGCTATCAATACCAAAACTATATAAAATCTTAGTTAATAGGCCAAAACCCTCAAGTTTGGCCCAAGGTCAAACTTCGTCAAAAGTCAACGATCAACGAAAGTCAAAGTCAACAAATCAAACTTCAGGTTGAGTACGCCCAACGTACTCAGCTCGTACACATGGCGTACTTACCAACCAGAATCAGGACCCCATATGAGTACGCGTAGTGTACTCGAAGGTACGTCCAACGTACCCGGCCAAATGACACTTTTCCATTAAGTGCTTAATCTCTTAAGTCCTTTCATCCAACAATCAGATCTAGTCCTACAAAATCATTCTAAGTCATAAAGTTTCCACCTTTATGACTTTCCATGTCTAGAAAAAGGTCTGAAAGCTAGAACCTTAACTTATTAATCCATTAAGACATCATGATACTCTAATGGAAGGTATAGAAGGATCAAGATTACATTTTTATGGATCCTAAAAGCTCCCTAATGGATAAAGTTTCCAACTTTATCTATTAGAATGGTCCAAACCATCAAGATCTAGCCTTTAAGCATCAAATGGGACCAAAAGTGCATATTTTTCAACTTAATCCATTAAGTTTAAGTCTCTAACATTTAGATCTAAATCACAATGATGTTTAGATAGATAAAGTTTCAAACTTTATCCATAACATGATAGTAGAAGATAAAGGGCGAAATATTGCACACTATATCCCAACGGAGCCCAGACACGTTCACTTTTAACCAGGAACAACATATTATTTGCATCGCGTTGTTGACATTCAGGAAGCAAATAAACACAGACAACTTCGAAAAGACTTGGCGGATTATATCTTATATGGTAACAATAACGATAATGAATATCGTTGTATTTTTTTTTTTTTGTAATTTGGATGTTATTTCTTTTTTTGTTTTTGGATGTTTTGTGTAATTTAATCTCTATGTTAATTTTAATCTTTAAAAATTATTATATGTTATTTATAATTTTTAAACATTATGTTTGATTTATTATGTTATATTTAAAAAATATTTGTCTAAATTAAAAAAATAAAAAATAAATTATAAAATGGAAAAAAAATTGATGTCATAACAAGATACAATATGATGATCGTTTCCTCACTTGGTGTTATAACATTAATGATGTGGTATGTGATGTGACACCTGGTGTTATATTTAATTGCACACGTAGTGCTCTTAAACGTTGATCAAGTCATACCTAATCCTCTTAGAATCCTGATATATCGGCTAAAATCAATAGATTCTGTCCCATCTTGAATCCCAAATATTTCGGCTCCCGTCTCCTTCACAAACTCTCTCATTTTATTCTCTCAAAAAACGAAAGCTGCCGACCCTATCATCTCCCTCATCAGTTAATGTAACCACCACCAGCACTCTCCTCATTCTTGGCGCATGGATTTATGTTAAATAACTTGGCTTGCCCTGATTTCATTATCTGCCCCCTCTTCACATCGCCCCTGCTTCCGACAATTGCATCTCTGGTTCTATCCTCCTCTTTTAATGCTTTGCTGAAGGCAGGGCGAGTGGCTATTTTTGGCATATCATTATGTGACTGCAAACCACAATGTTGTTTATCACGATGCTCTGTATCTCAAACCCTAAGCCGCAATTTATCGTCGGCACTATCACCCCCTTACCACTTCTCTCTAACATAGACATTCGTCGATCATTCACCACTATCTTTACAACACCGTATCGACTGCACCATCAGGGTCTCTTTCCCTCTTACAGCCGCCTTCAATAACATGCAAAAGCCTTCTCATACCATTCGCCATTTCGGATTCCTAACGTCACCACCACCGTATCCATCACTTCTATTCCTCTCTGCCATCAACGTCTTCGCCTCTGATTTTCTTCACAACCACCGCTCACACTGCGCCATCAACACAATAAGTTGGGTTCAACATGATCCGGACGCATTTCAAGAAATGGCGACGGTTTGAATCCATTCAATACCTACTATATGAATGGGTTTCAAATTTTGCCATTTATGGTATGCTCTTCTATTTAGATCTATTAATAGGCATCGTATATGTTTGTTGGAATGTCTCAAAGAATCTTTAACACAAGTTCACTCCTCTCACCTCTTAACCTGGTCTCAAGTTTGCTTTTCTTTTCTTTAAATCTTTTGAATCAAATGTGTTTTTGTTGTTTCTTGGTAGTGTTATTGAATTTTTGCTATCATATTTTCTTTTTATTTGTCATTTTAAAAAATAAAATTCAGACCCTAAATGATTTATTTTTGTAGATTTGTAATGTTGGAACATAATCGACATTTATGTGTGTATTAAATATTAGGGAAAGCTACCTGTCATCAGTGTTAGATAAGTGATTAGAAGGAATTTCTTGCAGGTTATACCATTTATTAATGCTTTACTTTATGCACCATTTTTTCTGCACTTACATTTTAAATGAAATTCTTGCAGGCTATGGAGGAACTTGGATTGATATTTGATAGGGTTACATATTCAAGGTTAAGCACTTAAGCCAAGTGAATATGATTGCTTAAGGTCAAAATTTTTGTTGCTTACAATCAAATTTTATATAATTAAATTTTTAGGAAAAATATGTTTAGTTTTATTTATTTTACTTTGTATGCAGGGCTATGACACTTGGTGTTATTGATTTGGGGATATGATGATGATTCAGGTAGGGATTCAACAATGACATTAGTACAAAATGGAGACACCATCTGGGTTACTATGAAGATCAAGCTTGAGTTAAGCCATGCTGCCAACTATAACATTAACATGGTTGTCAAGTTACTTGAGCCTATTAAGGAACAGTACCACACCATCTCTTATGATGATTTCTATCAGGTAAGGCTTTCTTTCATCTCCTTTTTTGCAATTAATTTTTTTTTGTGTTTGACATAATCTTGTGATTTAGTTGGCTTTTGTTGTTGCTGTAGAATTTATTGTATGACCTGATGTCCCCTTCAATCCATTAAGAGAGTTTACTCTTATTTACATGAATCTAGTAACAGATATTGATTTATTTCAATTCATCTTCTATACGTAACATTATATTGGTCCAAGATGATCCTAATCTGAGCAGGGCTAACCATTTGGAGCAAAATGAAAAAATAACAACTTTGAGCAACCTAAAATAAAGAGCCTTATCCTTTAAGGCCCCCGCTTCTTGAATTCACTAATATAATGCAGAAAGTAAGGTAATCAATTCAAGCATGTGAAATTACTAATATACCCCCTGCATCAAACGGTTGTTAAAATATACTATTTTTATATTCTATTGAACGTAAGAAAATATTTATTTCGCTTGATGGAATGAAATTGACCCTTCTTGAAGGAATGATATTCTTTCCATTCTATTAATTTTCATTTCTTATGCAAGTAAAAGTGTGATGTGCTTACATGAAACCCCCTCAGGACTAATTGGCTTTCTACTTTTTTGTCATTGGTCGATGATACTTTATCCTTTTTGTATAATTTGGTAACATTTTGTCATGACAGTAGTAGATACAAATAAAAAAGTATGCTATAACTTAGTAGATTTTATGAATATGGTATGAATTTGTTTTTTTTTTTTTTTTTTAAATTGTAGAAAGAAGAGATAAAATGCTCTAAGATAACATGTAAAGTACGTGGTTGTGATGAATCAACTAAAGGATAAAACTTTCTTGCACTTTGCCCTTTTTTAAGCCTTTTCATAAAGAAAGTAAAGTGTGTTGCAGTTTTTTTTAAATTCATTTACGCTTATTTTTTTTCCAGTTAAATGCAAGAAATAGTTTTTCTTTATTTTTTAAATTATATTGCTATTTTTTTTATTGTAGATGCGGGATACGGATCTGAGATATTTTATTTTATTAATCGATTTGACATACTTTTGTGGGTCTGTTAAAATTTGACCTTGGTGGAGTTGACCTTGAAATATAAGGCATTTAGGATGCATCTATTGTAAGTACATGTTTCTTTGATGGCAACATTTGTCAATTTTTGGTCGTTAGATCAAAAGTTTCACTTTTTTTTTTTTTTTTTGAATTTTCACTATATTACTATTGCAAAATATAGGAATAATCTTTCCATTTTTTTTATTTAAACTGATTAAGATCAATAATTATATGCATGAGTTTTTAAAATTATATGAAATGATTTTTTAAAATCATATGAAATGAGCTTTTGAAATTATGAATTGCATGAGTTAGCAACATACTTCATTTTATTTGTTTATTATAGCATCATACTCTTATGGATTGGAATACAATTACTTCGTCATAACAAATTTGAGGCCTCTAGGTTAGCCCCGTCTTTAATTGTGAATGATGCATAAATTACAAAGTATTGTCACCTACTCACTATCGATAATGGTGCTCCTTCAAGGCATCAATCTGATCTGATGTTTTTTATGCATAATTATGTTGGTTATTAATAATTCTTTTTTTTAAATAAAATTTTGATCTATTTATATGTTTATAACAATGGTTGCTAAATTGAGAATTATTGTAACGTCCCAAAATTTAAGACTAAAAATTTCTTTTAATAAAACATTACTTTAAGCAAATTCATCATTTCAAAACATAAACAGAGTATTAGTTTCCAAAATACATGTTTGTTATCAGAGTAAACATTCCCAGACTGACTAATCTATGGTGTGTGCCATGCGATCACCCCGAGCCCTTCTCTCCGCTACCAGAAGTACCTGAAACCAAAACTGAAAACAGTAAGCACGAAGCTTAGTGAGTTACCTAGCCTACCACATACCATGCATAACCACATACTGCACATACTGGGCCACGCCCGCTATCCTGGGCCTCGCCCCCTACCTCGGGCCTCCTCCGCTACAACAACCCCGCCTCTCCAGGTCCCACCTGGCTTCGAGCCCCGCTCGGATACAGATATGTTTCACTTAGGCCTCGCTTGTCACAGGGTCTCGCCCACTAACATATAATAGTACATAAACATATCACATCACATCACATAAGCTAAACACATACTAACGGATCTTGTCCTAAGGCCTCGCCTATCTCTGGGCCCCGCCCTTGTCCTGCTACTGATGAGTTATGGAACCCCGTCCATACTCCTGCTGATAGTGAGCTACGGGCCCAGCCCACCCTCACTCCTTCCTTAACTTGGGCCTCGCCCCTGATCTGTTGCTATTGAGATGTGGAACACCATCCACACTCTGCTATTGGTGAGATACGGGACCTCGCCCACACTCACCTCCCTACCAGGCACATACAAGTATCGCACAGACAACAAGTATAAACTATCACATAAACCATTCATTGGGCACCCGCCCTCTATCATTGGACCTCGTCTCGAATATCATACTAGCATATTGTGCCTAGGGCTAACCCTCGGGTCTTCTACTCATCAATACATGGGCCGACATTGTGGCCGTGGACCCATTCATACAAAGGGAAACTCACCTGCACTGGCTGAACTGACTGATGAACCCACTAGCTGCTGCCCGACAACTCTCTGAACTCCTGCTCCACTCGCTCCCCGAGCTACCAATATCAATGCAACATTGAGTCTAACCGACTCCCGAAAGACAATCAAGTCAACTCTGGTCAAAGTCAAAGTCCTGGTCAAAGTCAACCTTCCAGGTCAACCTTACTCGCCGAGTCACCCTATTGACTCGCCGAGTCACCCTATTGACTCGCCGAGTTCATATGTTCAGAGTCATTCTATTCGCGACTCGACTCGTCGAGTCAGTCCATGACTCGCCGAGTCTACCGATTACCGAGTCCTGACCTGTCCAACTCACCGAGTCTCCATTCGACTCACTGATTCGAGTCTCAACTTGAAGGGTTTGGGGTTTCGCGACCTGACTCGCCGAGTCCAAGAACAGACTTGCCGAGTCCAAGACAACCTTCAACAGACTCGCAGATTTGTTCATCCAACTCGCCGAGTTTCTGCCCAACTTCATCTGACTCGACGAGCTGTTCATCCCACTCGTCGAGTTCCTCCTCATCTTCTTGTTACTCGCCGAGTCCACTCAAAGGACTCGCCGAGTCCATTCAGATCTCTATACATGCAGAGGACTTTTGAGTCATGTATGGACTCCAAACTGTAGATCTACCCTTCTCAAGCCTATTCCTCACGTAAAGTTGCAAACTTTACGTGTAGAGAAGGAGATCTAGGCAAAATACACCATAAACTAGGGTTTAAGGCAAAGAGGCTCCATAACCAACTCAAGGGCTGAAACGTTATGCTTTCCAAGACCAAAATATACTTAGATCTGAAGTAGCAACTCCAGATCCGACTTCTAACTCAAATGGATCACTACTCATGGCTAAAAGCCCCAAAACTCACAACCAAAATAGATCTAAAGGAAGGGAAACGACTTAATACCTTCAGATGTTCAGAAATATCTTCCCAATCCCAGATCTATAGCCCCCTCCTTGCACCTTCAAGATCCTTCTTCCTTCTCCAAGCTTTAATGCACTCCTCAAGACAACAATTGGCTCAATCAATGGATATGACGGCTAGAGTTTGGCATTTTGGGTTAAAGAGGCAGTAAAGGAACCCTAGGGAAGAGAATGAGGCGCTTAAATAGGCCCCAAGTCCCGAATTTAGGGTTTTCCTCGAACGGACCTGACTCGCCGAGTCTCCTTGGCCAACTCGCCGAGTCGGTCACTTACTCCTCGACCCGGATCCCGCTTGGACTCGCCGAGTTCCTCCTTGGACTCGCCGAGTCCCCCCCTTAAAGTTAGGGTTTTCTTTCCTTTCTTGGCCTTCAAAACTTTGGGCGTTACAATTATTTGCCAGGATATTACACAAGAAAACAAATAAACGATCATTGTTTCAACAAGTTGCAAAGGATTAATACTTTTAAGAACAACATGGTTATACAATTTTTTCAGTGTATACTTCGTAATATGTAATTAAAAAATAATGGCCTTTTTTTGACAATTATTTGGCAGGATTTTACTCCTTTGTGATCTCATATGTTAGAGTTCTAACGAGTTTTATTCCAAAGAGGTGGTTTCAAGTTCTCACAGGTTTGAGTTCTTACTGGTTTGTTTTTTTAGTTATTGCATTTCTTTCTTGCTGTTCCAGTGAGTTTGCTATAGATTTTTGATTTATTTTTCTTGAAAATATGATTTTTATACAAGTTGAGATGTTGATGTTGATTTGCAAATATATCTAGATTCTGGTGAAGGCTATAAATCACATAGGATTAACAAGGTTCGTTGCTGTTTCGGGATATCTACCTTGCTACTATAAATCATCTTGGTTGGAGTTGCATACCGCCTCTTCTGATTAATTTTGTGGTGTGATGCTTCAAATGTTATTGGGTTTTGTATCTTATTCTAACAAAGTTTCTTGCCATTTATGTTTCTTACAAATTACTACTGAGAAATCATCTAGAATGGAGTTTGTTTGCTGCTTCTTTGGCAGAAAAATATGATTTTGTTATTTGTTGTATCTATGTCTAAAGTTGAAAATTTTATTTATTTATTGGTTATTTTGTTAGATAATAAAAATACGGAGTCAAAATCGTGGTTGTTTGCTTTTTTATTTGAAAATGTTAATTATATACAATAGGTTACTCATATTTTTCTTAGTGGTTCTCCTTCGGTTCAACAATTACATATTGATATTGAAATCTTAAATATATATTATTATTTTATTAGATATCATGCCGGGTAACAATATAATAAACATCTCCAAAATGTTATTCCTATTTTAAACCAATCTTGCATTTGGTTATTTTGTTTTCATAGAACATTACCTACTTTACAATTAACAAATAGGGCTTTGATAAATCCACTTCTATTTTTTTATCCGTCCACTTAATATGTTTTATACCCTTTTAAACCACCGTCACAAAACAATCAATGACTCCTTAATATAGTTTCTCTCCCCATTTTA
Source organism: Lactuca sativa (assembly GCF_002870075.4). Classification (NCBI taxonomy): domain Eukaryota; kingdom Viridiplantae; phylum Streptophyta; class Magnoliopsida; order Asterales; family Asteraceae; genus Lactuca; species Lactuca sativa. Next base: position 55,602,549 of record NC_056625.2, read on the forward strand.
ATTTTGTAACCTATTTTTTATTTGATTTGTATACTAGGAATCCATGCCCCTATTTTTTTGACCCAACCTTTAATTTTTAATTTTTACGTATTTTTAGTTTTTGTATTATTTTAATTTTGATTATATATATATATATATATATATATATATATATATATATATATATATATATATATATATATATATATATATATATTAAAAAAAATAAATGAAAAAAAAACATGTAGACGTGATAATTAGGACTGTTCATTATTCGGAGAAAACCAAATTATCCAATTGGACAATTTGGATTGGACTATTTGGTTCGGATATTCGGATTTTTGGATTGGTTTTTAAAAAAACCGAATTATAATTTTGGATTTCGGATTGGTTTTGGTTTATAAAATAAGAACCGAATAGTCCAAAAAAACCGAATAAACATTTACTAATATTTATCTATTTATAATATATATCCATAGTTATTTATTAATTTGGTAATTTATTTTTTCAAATAGGTTCAAAACATTTCATCCGATAAAAAAAACATTAATATGTATTTTCTCTCAAAAGTTTTCTATCTATAAAATATTTAACCATAATATATCTTCTTAATAGTTGTTTATAAATTTCAAAACACAACTAAATAATTTGTTTTTGGCTCTTGTGTAAATTTGGGTAATATTATAATTATATATATCGTTTTAAAATGTTTCGTTTTTTGAAAACCGAATTATAAAAACCGATCCAACCGAATTGTAATTGGATCGGATCGGATCGGATTTGTATTTAGATTGGACTATTCGGATCCATGTTTTGAAAACCGAAATCAATTTGGATTCACTTAATTGGATCGGATCAAACCGATCCATCCAAACGAACACCCCTAGTGATAACAACACCACACCAACATATATCCGAATCATGTAAAAATCATATATATTTTATATATATCTTATCTATCCTAATAAATAAAAATAATTTTGTCACATGTCTTTCTTTTATTTAATTGGCCATATGTAATTTTGTCATAATTTTAAGATATATTTATTTTCAATTTGTCATTTATTTCATTTTTCATTTCCAATATATTATTAATTTAGCTTCTATAAATTAAACCAACCATAATGACTATGTATGTAATTTATGATGGTAATGCGGTAATAAAATAACGGTCACAGACTGTAATTTTAAATAGCATTTCTCTAATCTCTGTCCATTATTTTATTTGTGAGCATGATGCTTGCTTAGATACACTAGAACTGTAAACAAACCGGACGAACGTGAACGAGACTTCTATTTGTGTATGGTTCTTCATTTAGTTGGTAATGGTCATTTATCTTTTTTCATGTCTAGATGTTTTTTTTTCATTTTTTTATTTAAAATTTTAATTAATTTCATTATTTATTTAGATTATATATATATATATATATATATATATATATATATATATATATATATATATATATATAATACAAATCAAATTAATCTAAAAAAATAAGGTAAAAATAAAAAATTAAAGGTTGGGTCAAAAAATAAGGTCATGGATTTCGAATCAAATAAGGGATAATGACTTGAAAGGGTAACGAACTTTCGACTTTTGTCACATTTAGTCACTAAACTTTTTTTTATTATATATTTGCCATTGAACTATTGAAATTGTTCACATTTTACCCTTATGACCGGCTGTTGCCGGTCATAAAGGTAAAATGTGAACAGTTTCAATAGTTCAATGGCAAATAGATAACGAAAAAAAGTTTAGTGACTAAATATGAACAAAATCGAAAGTTAGTTTCCCTCTAAAAAGTTCAATGACTAAATGTGAACAAACCTCCTCTTATATTATGTTTTAGCAAATTATTTATTTTTGTTAAATTGTAGCAACATTTGTTGATGAAGAAATCTATGAAATTAAAAAAAAAAAAAAAAAAAACCTGAAAATATATTTAAAAAAACAAAAAACCAAAACCAAAATAAAAAACCAATGGTTTGACATTTTCCAAAAAAAAAAAATCAAAATTTCCAATCTGATTTTGGTTTTACAAAAAAATGAACCATTCTCACTGATGTGAATTATGACCATTGGTTTGGCATGCGAAATTTGTGACATCCCATGAATATGTAGTTACAACATCGTTTGAACTCGTAATTCATAGTAAGGGGTTAGAGTATCATCGCATGAATACGTAGTTACAACATCGTCTGAACTCGTAATTCATCACCTACAGGTTATGGGTCTGCTGGTGTTTCCACTGGGTTGTCTAGAATAGTCCATGGTCGCCATCTATACTCTAGTAGATAACTACATCGCCACATTGCTGGTTAAGGTTATGGTATCTCCTTTCATCCTACATCACATATTCATCGTCATCTATTTACCTAATTATCACCACCTTTCTATCATCACTTATCTCTCATCATTTTATTTCATCACACACCAACTATTTCATCTATCCATGTTTCATCCGCAATATATTTATAGATATAAAATAAATATACCGTTTAAATCTTTTAAAACATGTATAAAATCGTTCATCCAGCATAGACAACAAGTATTTAAATAATATGCACACATAGCACGTAATTTATATAAAATACTTCATATCTATGTGTAAGATGAAAGTAACTATATATACCATAAAAATCCCATAAATGCTTCCTAACTTCGAACCCCAAGGTTTACTCTACTAAAGCTTCATATTCTCAGCTCTCTGAACCTAGAAGGGTCCAGATCTATCACACCAAAAAGCTCAAGATAGCCCTTCCTCTCACTCTACACACTCAAGCTCGCTAGGGTTCTCACTTATGGGAATGGTAGTCGCAATTGAAGGCCATAAGTGGCTTTAAATATGGCTCGGGCCCAAAGATTTAGGGTTTCTGCTAACAGCGCGGACTCGTCGAGTCGCCTCACCGACTCGTCGAGTTCATTCATTAATCTGAGTCATCAGTCGCGACCTTACTCGACGAGTTGAGGCATCAACTCGTCGAGTCTCTCTTCTTAACTCAAAAGAAAAATACTTAAATGATGATACCTGGAAATCCGGATGTTATATTTTGTTTTTTTATTTCATAGATTTCTTCATCAACAAATGTTGCTACAATTAAACAAAAATAAATAATTTTGCTAAAACATAATACAATAGAAAGCTTGTTCACATTTAGTCATTGAACTTTTTAGAGGGAAACGAACTTTCGATTTTGTTCACATTTAGTCACTAAACTTTTTTTCGTTATCTATTTGCCACTAAACTATTGAAATTGTTCACATTTTACCCTTATGACCGGTAACAGCCGGTCATAAGGGTAAAATATGAACAGTTTCAATAGTTCAATGACAAATAGATAACGAAAAAAAGTTTAGTGACTGAATGTGACAAAAATCGAAAGTTCATTACCCTTTCAAGTCATTATCCCATCAAATAAAAAAATAGGTTAGAAAATTAAAATGGGGAGAGAAACCATGTTAACGTATTACTCCGTTTTTCTGTGACAAGTGGTTTAAAAAGGGTATAAAAGGAAAATTACAAACATATTAAGTGGATGGATAAAAAATGAAAGTGAATTTATCAGTGCCCTAACAAATATGATCACTTCACAATTACCAATATAATTAATATTTGAATAAAAATGTTAAAAGTTGTACGATACAATTGTTTTTTTTTTTAATATTTTGATAATTAACAACAAAATGCAAATAAATTTCTAGACGTGTGTTCTGAAACCGTCCTCGGACTGAAATAATCTATAACCGAAAGCGATGGATTTGGAGAATCAGGATACCCCTACCCGGTTCTAATTACTAACCGAAAATAAAAAGAATAATAGATTTGGGAGAATTGAGAACCACACCAAATAAAATGTTTCGGTTTCGATTCCTATTAGATTTTTTGGTATAAAAGTTCATTTGTAGACATGTATATTAAGGAATTATACACTAATGAAACATTTTCCCTACAACTACTAACATCAAAGTTGGATTCTATTGTCTTCGACATGTATTTTCTTTTGAACATAATATTTTTGTAAACGAAACATATTGCTGAAAGAAATTATGCGTCCCCGCAGCTTTGCGCGGGTCCACCACTAGTGTGTGTATATATATATATATATATATATATATATATATATATATATATATATATATATATATATATATATTAATGACTTGAAGACTAAGCAACGTGTGTCTATCGCCTAATAAATACCTTTACAAATTTCCATAGTTGTAGGCATGCGAAAGCAAAGAAAAACAATTATTGCTCTAAAATAACTTATATTCTTTTCACAAATAACAAATTAACGATGATCAACTTGCCACAAAATGTCAATGACTCCTATCTACAACAATACAATGTTTGGTGTGAATATAAACACAAAAGATAAAGAAAATCACCTTCAAGATGATGAGCTCTTCGATTATGAGGAATTGTTGCCTGCCTGTGAACTCCCATTGGAGGGTGATTCCATGAAGAAAATAATAGGCTCCGGGTTATCAACAAATAATGTGAAAGATTTGGGTATCGGAGGCATGTTCACAGCCAAAACCCCTTCAAGCATCTGTTCCACGAGGCTCATTGATGGTCTACTCTCTTCCTCATATTGGATACACCAACATGCAATTTTGCAAACTTTTGTGACTTCTTCAACACTAGCTTTTCCGTTTAACCTACTGTCTAGCAAACTAAGGATATCACCTCCCCCATTAAGAACATCGGCAACCAAACTAGGGAAGAATGTACTCCTTGAATCTTCACAAGGCACTGTATTTCGCTTGCCATAAACTAATTCAAAAAGCATCTTTCCATAGCTATAAACATCTGCTTTAGCTGTGACAGCCACCCCTGATAACCATTCTGGTGCTAGATATCCTCGTGTCCCTCTTATAGTCGTCAAAACCCTACTAAATTCTCGACCAACAAGCTTTGCCAGACCAAAATCTGCAATTTTCGGACAGAATTCAGCATCTAAAAGAATATTTTCTGGCTTTATGTCACAATGAATGATACAGTCTCTGCACTTCTCATGAAGATAAACCAAGCCTCTTGCAATTCCAAGTGCAATCTGATACCTGGTTTCCCAGTTTAGAACTTGTTTTCCATGGAAAAGATGGGTGTCCAGAGAGCTATTTGCCATGTAATCATACACTAACAGCTTATTGTTACCTTGTGCACAAAACCCACGAAGGCGTACAAGATTAACGTGTTGGATAGTACCGATTGTGCTGACTTCACTCCTGAACTGCTTCTCTCCTTGGCTGATGCTTTCAAGCTTTTTCACTGCCACAATCGACGAATCTAGCAGTACCCCTTTGAAAACGGAACCAAAACCACCTTCTCCCAATTTGTCCGAGAAATTTTTGGTGGCTATTTGCAAATCTTTGTAGACAAACGCCACCAGCAAACCCTCCATTGTCGTCTTTCCCACCGATAATGATACCCTCTTTTTTCTATAGATTAAAACCAAAACTACAACCAAGAAAAGAACCACACCTCCCACCACCCCAACAACAACAATCAGATTATTACTCTTCTTAGGACGAGGAAGATCCTTAGAAGCAACTTTAATGTAGATTGTATTCCCACTACCATCGTCTTCTGAGAGGTTCAACAGATTTCCATCCCAAACTAAACATTGAGCAGCGACAAAAGAGTAAGCATTACACAAGCAATCATTCAAACAGGTGGTACGACATTCTCCAGCACTCCCAACTGCTACAGAGTTATTTGGAGGCAGATTCTTGACTCTAATCTTGAGAAAATCTTGCTTTTCCATGTTTCTCCCACACTGCAAATCGGTTTTTCTCACACATCCACTGGAGAAATCACTCTGATTCCAATCACTCTCTGATCTAGGATTGAAGCCAGTCAAGCAATTACAAAAAGGTGATCCAGACTGCCTGCAAATCCCAAAAGACCCACATAATGCGTAGACCTCACACTGCGTTTTAGGTTCAAACCAAATTAAATTCAACTCTTTATTATTTTCCGACCATGCTAATTGCTGAATTGTACCAGAAACATCTAATATAAATAAAGATATAATGGAAGGATCATACACAGAATAAATGAAGTAACTCTCGTTAACATTTTCATGGTAGCTGTATATGTAATTGTAATCCAACCTTGTTTCCGGTACTAAATAAAATGCTTCCCCATCCCAAGCCCCACTTGTCCAATATTGTTGGAAGCCATTCCACTTGCTTACATACTCTTTACCTGGCGGATGAAGCTCCACTGAGAATAGTCCTACAGCAGGATCTTCGTTGCTTCTCCATGATCTAATAATCTGACTCTGTTTTGTTCTATTATCATAACCAAGTTTAGCACCAGGCAACCAAGTATGAGTTGGGTGGTCAAAACTTTGCCAAAAAGGTTCAATTGAATTTGAACCGGAGTCTCTCAAGACTAAGTTACCATTATCAAGAATAACAGCTGTTGCAGAGTTCAAAGTGGTGGTGGTGGTGGTTGTGACATTTGTGGACCAAATCTGGGACTTGGACTCATTCAAGAGCACCAAATTACCATCAATGGTTTTTAGTTCTGAACGAAATCTATCAGAGATGGGTGTTTCTCTGTTTGCCACCCAAACTATGGAAAGAGGATTGGATTTGAGCTTCTTATACCAAATGCCAATGTAATAGTTGGAAGTGTTACCTGCTTTAAAGAAACCCAGCTCGAATTGTTCACCTTCAGATATGATTGTATGGTCTCCAGACAGAGACTGGTTTGCAGATATGGTGTTGGCTCCAGATGAGAGAGTTATGGTCAGAGAGAAACACAGGAGGACCAGAAACCTCCCCGGATTTCTTTCTTTGAAGAAGCACATGACTTGTACAGAATTTGAGAGATGAGAGATATTAAATCATATGCACAAACATATTACCAGTATTACTTGGGGTTTATACATCTGGCATTTAAGCCCTGACTAAGGTGAAGTTCTTAGGGGTCAAAGAAGACTGGTTCCGAGTCAACAAAGTAGTACTTGCTAAACCCACTTAGAATAATAATATTACAAGTGGGTCAATTTAAATTGATATAACTCTTTCATTCCGTCACATGTTTGAAAGTCATATCTACTCCCTTCAACGGTTTAACCACAGATTTAGAAACAAAGTCAATTTCTAGATGTCGAACTTCACATCATTGTCTTCCTCGTCATAAGCTTTCCAAATATCAAATTTGCTCAATTCTTTTAACAGTTTTAAAATAATTTTTTGTTATTTTAAATCTTTCTAATGAAAAGAAAATATTAATAGACAATAATACCCTTGTAGGAATACTTTGATGTTACTACAAACACATACCCTGTCACAACTTCGCCGTAATCAACTCACGTTTTCCTCAAAACTTCATCGCCACGATATTTTACCCTAACCTTTCACTTTTTCATTAATAGGAGATGATCACCTCTCAATGTACTAATAATAGTACTGTATGAAGCATGAAAAAGAGAAAGAGGCACGGTGTATTCTTCTTGCGCAAGGGACCTAACCGCACCATCGTAGTGACACCTCACCTCACCATGGTGTTTGGTACTGGTACACCGCACAATCTTAGCAACTAAGAACCACTTGTATTTGTGCGTTTCCTTTCGTGTGTGTGTGTGTGTGTGCTCAGTTGAGTATTTCCCAATTGTATGTGAATGAAACAAATCCACATTTTGACCTGGTGGATTATCAATGTACATATAGGTAGAGGTTGGTGTGAAGGGGCATATCAATGTGTTATAAGTCGATAACCTTCAAGTTCAAACGTTAAGCAAAATATTATGATAATAATTCAAGCGAAATAAATAACTATTTGCATACCCAATAACAATGTAAAACATTAAATAATTGTTAAATGTGACTTGAGCATTAAAGCCCCGAATGCGTTGGAGCTTTTGGTAACACATTGGAGCATTTGGCCAATTGCGCTGAAGCATTACCAAATATGCTACAGAAAAATGCATCGGAGGCAGACTAACGGGCTGGAACATGGAGCTTTTCCAAATGCATTGTGCGGCATGGTCAAATGTGCTCAGAACTTGGAGGATGCACCAAAGCTATGGAGATTGCGCTCCCAGATGCGTGCCAGAACTTTCCAAATGCGTCGCCTAGGTAAATGGCAGGAGGTCATGCACATTCTCTCAAGGTTGAAGATTCTAGAAGCAATTACATGATCTTACGATTGGTTGACATTCATTTGGACCTAAAAATGGATGGGCATAACCCATTAGGATTTGATGTCTGATTCTCAGTCTATAAATAAGTGCGAATGCTAACTAAGATTTAATTGAGTGGTCTTTTGTCAGTCTCGATAGTACCACAGTACTGTTTATCTATTTTAGAATACTCGTTCCTGCCATGTGGATGTAGGTCATATTGACAGAACCACGTTAAATATAGTAGCTTTATGTGGGTGTTCAATATTTCTCGTTTATTCCTAACAAGTGGTATTAGAGCCACAATTTGATATGTTGATTATAGAGATGTCTCACAAATTCGAATGATTTCAATCAATGGAATGTGGGGATGTGGGAACTATTAAATAGGGTTGCACGACGGCTTTGGAATTTTTTGAAAAAGTAATCTTTCAGACCTTCGTCAAAGAAAATGACCACCATTCATGCAATTTACTTTAAGATAGTAGAAGATATGAAAAACATTAAACAACAATTTGCCTCGAATATTAACTCCAATAGGAGCAAATATAATCAAATCCAACAAGCTAAGTAACAATATAATCACTTTCCCATTAAACAAATCCAAAGCCTCAAGAGCATGAACTCCATACCTTTACATCTAGTATTCAAAACTGAACTAAACAGACCTCTCAAACCACCATCCATGTCAAATGCCTATATCCAGCCCACCTAGCAGCAACACGTATACCAATGGCTAATGCTGCACACAATAAAGGAACAGGAACCCTTCTGTCCCCTGTTGTCGTAGCAACACCTTCACTTTCTTCTATTTCAGGCTGATTCTTTGAGTACTGAAACACAGACAAACCCAAAAAGCCACCCATCACCACCACTCTAACCCATGGCTCTCCTACACCTGCTAACACTGCTGCAACGGGCAATACAGAGGAGACATAATCTCTCTTTTTGATAAAACGAGAATAAGAAAATAACCCAAAAAGAATAGTCCAAAAAGGAAGGTCTCCAATCATTCCTTTCACAGCAAAGTAGCCGATGAGGCCAGAAACTGTTAACAAATGCCATTGGTTGTCTACTGAAGTTGGAGATGCAACTTCACTGATGGCAAGTATGATTGAAGTCAACATGATTACTGTTGAAAGCTCGGGAATGGGAGTGTATGCTACTATTTGAGAGTAGAATGCTCGAAGGGTGTAAAAGGTAGTTTCAATGGCTCTAATTATTGAAGTGATTGGATCGCCTATGAAATGGAATATGAGAGCTAATAATAGCTTTGAAAGGTTTCCAAGAAATTGAAGTATAGATGTTGCAGCTCTTTTCCAGTTGTAAAGTTCCCATATGACTGTTCTCCACGCATAGATGAGGAAACCCAGTGCTGATTTGGTTGAATAAAACAAAAGGTAGAAATGTCAGCTTCTATCATGATTCACGAACACTATTTGAGCTTGAAATCGAGATTAAGTTCTAAACACCAAAAATGCATATTCAACTTCACTAAATAGACACGTAAAAACATCCATAGAAAGTATGTACAGATTAAGAAAATGTAAAATTACCTATAAAATAAGGCCATCTAATAGGAGGATCGGGAACTTCTTTGGTCAAGTATCTAAACCTTTCAGGCATCGTGCTCTCTCCTCGCGCTTGTATTTCGGCTTCATTATTAACATCTTTTGACGTAGAACTCTCTACCTGTTCTCCTTCTCCATCACTGGATGTTGATTTTACAACAAACCCTAGATTTTTTCTACCAAATGAAAAAATTCCCAATTTCTTCTTAGCAGGGAGCGCTGTAGAAGAATTACGTGATTGGATAGACTTTGATGTCGTTCTTGGAATTGGAATCGAATGCCGAGAAAGTTTGGGAGATGGGTATGTAGAGGTAAGTGTTGAAACCATCGCCATCGGAAGTTTTAGGGTTTAGAAAGAGGCTTTAGCCATGCTTATCCCCTGTCTGAATGAGAATTTGGAAAAAGAGAAACATTCAGCACAAGCATCCAGAATTTTGTCAAGATCCGCCTAACAGTCCGATGAGCCGACTCGGACAACTTAGTTTTTTGTTTGATTTCACCCCTCTCTAAAATTTTGTCAATTTTGGTGTCCCACATTTGAAGCTACTCACTCACAACGTCAATGTTACTAGATGGACCAAAGGTTTGAGCTTCTTTTTTGCATTATCGCCTCCAATTAGACGAGGTGACACTCCCTATGGGTTCGCGTTGTTGAGGTTAAATCCGACATGACTATCAGAAGATTGATTATGGTTTGTCTCAGACGATTTGTTTTATCTTGAAATTTGCACCTGTAAATTTGTCTGTCAATTTAAGACAAAGCCATTTTGTTTTTTTGTGCATAACTAGTCAAAAAGACTCATTTGGAAAAGGTCTGTTGTATCTTGCTTGGTAAATGGCACGAACATTTGCAATAATGTCCGTTTCATTAACACCACTTTGCGGATTGCGGACGGTATTCATGTAAATGTCATTATATTCCATGACATTTTTGCTAGCCGTCCTCTATTCAGAATAAATTTGCTCATATGAGCAATACATTTTTCTCATCGGATTAAAAAGCTTTTCCACACTCTTATCTTGAAAGTTTTGCGATCTTGGTTTTGCCTCTCGTAGAATCTTATGATATGTCAAACTATGCTTCAGCTAACACATTCTCTTATATGGCGGTCCAACTTTGTCGTGGGGCCCTTCAATTTCCTCTTTGTTGTGGCATGGGCTCCTTTTCCGATTTCGGCTTGTGAAATGGGCCCATCGTCGGAAGAATCGGTATCTTCATCAAGTAGGGGTCGTGGTTGGGTTTGGAAATTTTGTTAAAGAAGGACATTGGGTTTCGGAAACCATCTCAAACGGGTTAAATGCGGGGTTGGTTAGGGTGGTGTTTTGGGGTTGGAAAGTAGTTTGGGTTTGAAAAAGGTTTTGTTGTGAAATAGGTATGTATTGAGGATATTGATACATAATTGGAACCATTCCCACAAAATGGTAATTTACGAGAGAGTAAAGAGGTTGATCGTATGAGGGTTTATAAGGTATTGGTGATGTAGGGTTTAGTGAAGGATTTGGTGAAGACATGTTGTCGGATTTTGAGGATTTTTTTTCTTTCTTCTTAGGGTTGCATGATGAAACTGGAAGTAAAGAGATTATGAGAGAAAATGAGATTATATGTAATAAAATGTTGGTGTTGAGTGTGTATTTATAGTGGTTCTAAGAAAATTTTAAGTTTGTTTGTTTTTTTTTTAAAGACAAAATTGCAATAATGGTCCCTGTGGTATGTCGAAAATTGTCACTTTTGGCCAAACAGGTTTGGACTAGCACCAATGGTCCAAACGTTTCCATTTTATTGCGAGTTTGGTCCATTTTGGTTAAATTTTTTCTAAAATGATGATTTTGCCCTTTGTATTTATTTTTTTCATTTTTTTATTACAGAGATAAAAAAATTACCATCTCTCACTCACACACACAAATTCTCTCTCTCTCTCTCTCTCTCTCTCTCTCTCTCTCTTGTTTGTTGATTACCACCGGCCAAAGAAGAAGACACCGGTGGCTGCCACCGACCTAGGCTGCCCCTCCGTCTCCTTCTGGTCAGGTAGCACCACCCAAATACCCGCTTCGATCGTTGCTGCCCTCCCTTTGAACCACGACAGCCGGCGACGAGAGAAAGGAGATTAAGATTCGAAGTAAGGGTTTCTTGGCGGCTAGGGTTTTTAGATGGGCTGTCCTTTATCTCCGATGACGACTTCAACTCTGTAAATCCTACATGGAAGAACACGATAACAAACCCGACTCAGTCCGTCCCTCTTTCTAAGTCCGTTCTTAACAGGTCTCCCCATTTCTCAGATCTACATACACTCCAGATGTGACTGACGAAGGAGACGTTCTTAACAGGTCTCCCTCTTTCTAAGTCCGTTCTTAACAGGCCAGAGAAACCCTTTCTCTTTACGGAGGTTTGCTGGTGGCGGCGACGACTTCCTCTCCCTAGATTTTCAGATCTGTTGTGGCGTTTGTGTATGTGTGTGTGTTTAATATCGTTGGTCTTTTTCGAGTTTGTGGGTGTGTCAAATCGAACCCAGATGTCTCAGGTTTGTAGCGACGCCGGATCTGGATCTATGGATCTGTCGTCCTCCCTAGCTTTTCAGATATGTTGTGGTGATGGATTTTGCCAAAATATCGATGTTGGTGGTGGTGTTGAACCGGTGGCGATGGTTGGCGATGGCTGCCGGAAAATCTGACTGGTGTTGGTGGTTACCGGAAAATCCGACAGTTGTTGGTGTTTGCCGGAAAATATGGTTGCTGTTTGAACTCAAACGATGGAGATGGTAGAAGGGGAAGAGGTTGTAGAGAGAGAGAGAGAGAGAGCATTTTTTTTCTTTTTTTTCTTTTCTTTTTTGATTTTTGTAACAAAAAAATTGAAAAAACAAAATATAAAGGGCAAAATCGTCATTTAAAACCAAAATAGACCAAACTCGCAACAAAATGAAACTTTTTGGACCATTAGTGCTAGTCCAAACCTGTTTGGCCTAAAGTGACAATTTTCGACATACCACAGAGACCATTCTTGCAATTTTGTCTTTTTTAAATAATGAGAATCTTATTATTATTATTATTGTTATTTAAAAATGGTCAAATGCTCTTTTTTTTGGTCAAAAAGACATTTACTCATCTCTCTCTTCACGCTACACCATTGGCGAACTCATCTTGGCGCACACTAGGGTTGGTGTTGGCAAGTGTGGCACATCCGAGACGAGCTACACTTAATGCAGTCTTAGGATCCAAAGAAAATTGTAAACATTTGCGAGTAAATCTCTATTCCACACACGTATAGGGATTTTGAAGTGTCAAATTGGGTTACAATTTTATGTTTAATAATGAGAAAAAAATATTTATGCTAAATATTCTAAAATATTTTTGCCAATCAAGAATAACCACACTTACTAATAATATATGCATCTTAAAAAGCCTAACAATATCTTTTCCTTGTATGCTTTCTTCTGATATGATCATATGAAATCAAACCCTCAAACTCGACCATTAAAATTGATAACCAAAATTTACCAAAAACAAAGCCAGTTTTTAAGTCCAAATAATGCAAATCGACAACAAGCATATGACACAGTAAAGAGTTACATTACATATGAATTTGATGTGTTAATCGACAACAATCATCTGACAAAATCATCAATGAGACCTAATAATAGATTTAAGTTGCCAAATCCAAGAGTACATCATTCCTAACGCACAGTAAAATGAGATAATCATAAGGGGTAAAAACGGAAATCTATCACCAAGAATCAAAGGATGAAGAAACTGTCCCCATATCTCCACAACCACAAACCCAACCATATAACTCTTTTCTATCCATCCACTAACAACACCACCATCTTTTTTCTCGGAAAATGTAGAAGAAAACCCAAACCACATTATAGCAACATATAAAAGAAGCAAGATCACTTTTACAGGATATTCTTGAGCTTCATAGAGAAGAGGAAACAACGAGTATATAGAAACTGCAAAGAAAAACATGTCACATTAATGGCGTTCAATAATTAATATGCAAATAAAATCATGAATACCTATAGATAACATGAAGTAATGTCGTGCATCCTGAATGCTTTCTACTGCAACAACTGCAAGTGGAATCAAAAAATGAAGAGAAGCCTTTTCATGAACATGCCACCCAAACAAAAACCCACATGTGTACGCGTATGCAACCCATCTAACAATCTTTTTAGGGTCAGGATTCCTCCAAATCTTAACAACACAAGGTAAAATAGCAAGAAGAACAACACCAAATGTTACCAAAGGAGTAACTGTAGGTAATATTGCAAAAGGAGAAGAATCTCCAACTAACCCACCAGTGAACGAAGCAGTTGGTGTTTTGATATAAAACCCTAATTTTGTAAACACAAAAGCAAGAAGCTTATCTGAGAGTATATAGAACACCCAAAAATTTGGAGCCCAGTATGCATGGCATAATCCCCTACCAAAAGGAAACATACGTTTCAAAACATCTTGTATTTGTCCATGACATGCAAATGGTCCATAAGCTGTTACAAAAACAGCAATCACTACTACTCCCATTGTTATCAACTTACTGAAACCCCTCAAAAAGCCTCCGCGACAGTAGTGTCGCAAAATATACACAAAATAAACGGGCCCAGCAACTGCAAATAAATGTTTGAAACATAGCAGAATCGCGAAAATGAAACCACCAGTTAAGTCATGCCCATTTTGAAGTGCACCTAAAGAGGCCATTAAAAGCCCTAGAAGAAACCCATTGTATTGGAAATGGATGTGGTCAACAATCAATAACCCAGGTGATGAAATGACTGAAATCCAGATCAAGAAACGTTTCTTTGAGTTCAAGTTTTTGGTTAATTTGTAAATGGAATAGATTAAGATTGAATCGGAGGCGATTACTGTGAGTCTTTGGAAGATGATGACTGAAGGGGATTTGTAGTTTAGGCCATTGTAGAGGTCTGTGATTGTGGGGTCCACAAGGGACGCAAAATGGGAAAGGAGATACTCGAAGTAAGCAAAGAATGGAGGGTAATCGAGCGTCCATGGGCTTGTTTCATCTGTGTACCATTGAGATAATGGTAGGGTGTGGGTGAGGGCTAGCCAGTTACGGTGGACTTCAAAATCAGTGCTGTGATAGGCTGGGATGAGGAGAAGTTTGAAGAATGTGGAAATGAGGGAGAACCAGAGGAGATCTTTGATTATGGTATTTGTAGGTTCATGTGGATTTTGGAGATGGGTTTGTTTTTCTTTTGATTGTTGTGGTTTTTTCTGCTTTGTGGGTTTCATGGCTTCTCTATTGAGGTTTTCTGCAGTTGGGTTTAATTTAGCTGCATTGCACTCCACATCATTGATAAACTGAAGCAGACCTGGAATAAACTATACTGCAGAAAAAGGTCTCATAGTGAATTTGATCTTTCCATGTTATTGCCAAAATTCAAATTGCACAATCAACATTGAGGGCCTGTAAACCTGATCACTTCAATCAGCTGACAAAATAAAAGACCAAAAATTAACAATGAGAGCCTGATACACATATACAAATCCAGCAACAAGTAAACAAACAAAACGAATAGTGAAAACACAGAGGAATTAGAATATACAGTAATTAACAGAGTGTGTCTTGTATGAAAATCGTTGAGTAGGATAAGAAATAATAATGTTACAACATTGCGAAGAAAATCAGTTCAAATAATATGCTATTATCATGACCATTTTACATTGTAATAGCCAACAACAAAGAGAAAAACAAAATTAGGTTAAACTTACTTGACAGGGGGAGAGGTGAGCGTGATCCAATGAGTGCATGCTGCGGGGAAACCGAAGTGTTCAAGAACGAGAGTCCGACACAAAGAGTCACAGAGATCGACGACGAGAAATCTGTGCGTGTGTGTGTGTGAGAGAGAGAGAGAGAGAGAGAGAGAGAGAGAGAGAGAGAGAGAGAGAGAGAGAGAGAGAGAGAGAGAGAGAGAGAGACGGAAGAGACGATCGCAACTGGACTTCGAGTCAAGTCCAAGAGGGCCTGTTATCCTTTCTTAAAATTGGGCTAAAATCATATATAGATTTAAGATTTACGCCTTCTTCGGTTCTACTTACGGAGAAAAATGAGAGAATACGAAGAGAAAGTGAGGGGTGTTGAAGGAAAATCGTGTTCCCGAGTTTCATTAACGGAAGGAAAATGAGGGTAGGGGAAGGATTTTGGAGTCATATTTTCCTTCCAAATTTTCCTCCCAAATTGGGCGGATTTGGAAAGAAAGTGAGGGGAAGAAAAATTTTATGTTTTATTTTCTTTTTCCTCCTAACTCGGGAACACAAAAACTTAAAATTTTCCTTTCATTTCCTTTCATTTCCTTCGAACTCGGGAACACGGAATAATGAATATTTTCCTTCACCTCCCTTTCTTTCCGTCAAAATTTTCCTTCCCTTTCTTTTAATTAATTTACAAAAAAACTCGGGAACAAGGCGTTATTGAATTTTTACCGAAAAATGGTGTACCTAATTTTGTTTAGAGAAATTGTCTTTTTGTAGCAAGAATATGACTTATCTTATCAATTCGTTATAATTAACTTTTTAGTTTGTTTAAATTTGGATAATTTTTTTTACATATCTAGATAACAAACTTGTTAGAAGTGTTTATATATGACCATTATGACATATTGTAACAGGTTACATTCGGTTATAATGGTCATATGTGAACATTTTTAATAAGTTCGTTACCTAGATGTCTAAAAAAAAGTTACCCAAATATGAACAACGAAAACATAATTACCCTGATAAGTCAATTTTCATTTTTATTGAGGTAGTCGATCATAATGTTTGTAATCTTAATGAATTCAGTTAAATTTCCTTAAAACAATATTTATGATCATTTAAATTGGTCACGACATGTTGGGAGCCGTTTTTGATAACATAATTATCATATATATATATATATATATATATATATATATACACACACACACACACACACACACATAGAGAGAGAGAGAGAGAGTTAAGTTCAAATAAGAATAATAAATAAAATGAAACCATGAAAACACTAGTTTTATGTTATTATTCTGCTATGAATTTAATATGTGTAGTATAGTAGTAATTATGCTATGAATTTAATATGTGTAGTATAGTAGTAATTATAATGTGAATATTAACATATAAGTTTTCATACATTTATTTTTACATTATTATTCTACTATAAAACTCATATATGTGTAATAATTTAATAATTTTTAATGTGAATATTAATGTTTGGTTGTTTATATATGTTCTTGATGTGCACAAAAGTACCTACTTGTTTTAAATTTATAACTTAACTAACTTAACTAAATTATGCACCTATAGGCAGTGGACCTAGTCGAATAATAGAATAGCTTGGGTAATTCGGATGTCGAACACAATGAACGAAATTCAATTAATTAATATAACTACTTCTAATTAAACTAAGAGACAACTTAAAGTAAGGGGTTACTGATTTTGCAAGATCATAAGAACTTAATTCAAATTACTATTAACTAAACAATTTAACAAACAAAGAAAAAGAAGTTACTTCAAGATTTAAAAAGTACTTCTGCTTAGATCCGATTACACCTTCTCATATGATTGATTTCTAGTCGATAAAATATATTGATTACCAATTCGTTAGCTAGCTATTATCATCAAATATCTAGACTTATTAATTTATGAATTACCATGCAATGATCAAACACAAGTTAAACACCAAATCGATAATGAACACAAATTGGATTATAAATTATAGTAGTTACTTTCTTATGATCAAGTTAAATAACCAAGCACAAATTAATATTAATTATGTTCTCTAACACAGTTAAAGTTACTAGCTTTAATAACTTTATATAAGATGCGATTAATCCTAACTCTAATTATTTAATGATAAAAAACAATTAGGTGACAAATTCATGCAATTAGAATTATCAACTATCACGCAAAATCTGATTTATAAGCAATATAAGCTATAACTAAAACATGCTAGGGTTTTAATTATCAAACACAAGTAAAATCAACATAAAACATCCAATAATTGAAATCAACACAATAAGATCAAGTTCATCTTCACCAAACTAAAGTATAAGGTTTTTAGCCTCTCATAGTTGTTGGATTAGGTGTCTAAGTCCATTACTATAATTGGTATAAACTTGAATTAACAGTAGCAATGTTCTTTTGGGTTGCCTTCAAACCTGGCAAGTGAATAGGATAACTGTTAGAGAGAGAAGAATGATTTATTAATTTATTACTTGGTTAATAAATTAATTAGAAATCTAAATAAATGATTTATTAATGTATTATAGAAATAATATATAAATTATAAATCATAATGTTAGTTAATATTTAATCAGAAATTAATTTAGAATTAATTTTGGGATTAAAAGAATTAATTGAAACTGTAGGGACTAAATGTGACAATGTTCAATAGTTGAGCATTGATCATTTTAGAACCTCCCTAAAAAGGGGGGAGGGGGGAACGAATTCTAGGGTGTTCTTAGGGTTTCCTTGGGTTCTAAGGGTGCATTGGATGCTTTAGGGAAGAAGTTAAGGGATTAGAGTTATCTTGGATATACCTGCCTAATCCAATACCTTCCTAACACCTATATAAACCCTACACCATATGGAATTTTGGCTATGCACTCTTAGAAAAGGCTTAGAGCTGAAATTCTTCTTCCCTTCTCTCTCTTTCTCTCTATATATATAGTAATCCTTGGTTGCTTGAGTTTGTTTGTGAGCCATTAGAGGCACGATACTTGTGGCGCTTGCTACCGAAGGTCTTTCAAGCAAGGTTTTTAGATTGTTATTACAATATAACAATCAAGGTATGTATTTTAATCTTTATCATGAATTTCAATTATAATACATAGAACCTAGGGTTTCTTCTTTTGTGTTCAAGTTTGCATGTTCAATTAGAGAAAACTTAGATTCAATCAATTTAGGGTTACATGCACACATAGGAATATATGTTTTGCTCAAAATTCATCAATAGTAGCAGAAAAACACAGACAATCCATGAAAATTAGACTAAAAATGAGTATATTTAACAAAACGAATGGATCTAGGTAGAATTCTTTTAAATCTTCTTCATCTCTTGAGCTCCAACTGATTCTCGATCTTCTTTTGAGTTTCCAGAGGTTTTTAGTCACAATTCTCTTTGAGGAACAACGGACTTAAGGAAGCCGACTCTCGTTTAGAAAATCGACCTGATATTCCCCTATTCGACCTAATGTTCGAATATGTATAGTTTTCCATATAACTAGTCACCACGTCGTGGTCTTCATGTATATCTCATATTCTCCAAGTAAGCTTATTGGTAGATAATCTTTTGTTTACCACGTCGTGGTCCTCTGTCTTTTAGTCTATTTTTTTCTTCTTTTGGTCCTACTTGTCGTTTTCCTGCTTCTAGCTCCTTTTTTTCTTCCTTTTTGTCCCGACCATGTCTTTGCTACTACAAAACATATTTCAAACATGATAAGTACATTTTGTTCAAAACTAAGCATAATTGTAGCTAAAAGTATTAGAAATATGCATGAAAAACATGATTAAATATGCATATATATCAGTTATTCTTCATGTTATTGGTCTCCATCTCTAATATTTTTAGTCTCTAGTAAATTTTAATTTTTATATTTAATATCATAAACAATAAATTTCTATAAAATGACGATGTGTGTTTTCTCTGTTAAATCTAGAGTTTTTTTTTTTTTTTTTTTTTTTTTTTTTTTTTTTTAAACAAAGTGGTGTATTTTAATAAGATATTTACCAGAATGATGTGGTTTTTAAAATATTTATCATTTAGGTTAAATTTTAATATTTTATACCAAATCAAAATTAAAAGGTAAAACAAAAAAATTTGACTTACAGGGTAATTACCTTTTTGTTTTGTTCATACGTGGGTAACTACTTTTTTTGTACACATCTAGGTAACGAACTTGATGAAAGTGTTCACATATGACCATTATAACATGATATAACCTACTAGAACAGGTCATAATGGTCATATGTGAACACTTCCAACAAATTTGTTACCTAGATGTGTACAAAAAAATAGTTACTCAGATGTGAACAAAACGAAAAGTTAATTACTTTAATAAGTCATATTCCCTTTGTAGTGTAATAATTACTATTGAACATATTCTGCGACTCTTATTTTTTATATAATTTAATTATTTATGGTAAAATCTGACATGCTAAGTTAATTCGATAAGAAATAAGTGAGTTTTGATAAGGTATACCATATTGTTAAATTAATTTGGTTGATACGACACGATACAAAAACTAAATGAGTAAAGCTAGGGTTGAGGGTTTCAACTCGAAGTTGACTTGGAAATGATCCGTTTATCTATATTTAGTGTATTTTAAGTGTTTAGAACTTTGGATAAATTATACATACCCACTCCTTTAATAAAAAAAACTTTATCTTCATGTTTTTTCTTTTTCTCTTATAGTCTACAGTCTCGACCACTCACTCAACTCATGACCTCGTCCTTCTGCCTCCCAAACTCATACTCTTTTTTAGTTTTATTTATTTATCTACTTTTTTTTTACAATTCATGTAACACCCGTTTATTTATTAGTTAAATAAATAAATTTATGAATGAATAGTAACCCTAAAATAAATAATTGAAAGTTTAGAGGGTTAAATGGTAAATTTCGGACTCAATTCGTAAAGAGAGTTGAAGGACGGGGTCAAAAGGGTAATATATGGACTTTAATTGAGAATAATTTGTAAATGAGGGGTTGGATGGTATCTGTTGGACTTATAATGAAAGGAATTATTGGAGCAGGGGTGTAATGGGTAATTATGGGAGCTATTTCGAAATTATTCAGGAAGGAGGGGCCATAGTTGCCATTATGGAAGTGAGTTTGGTTGGACCCGGGTATAAAACACTCCCGTAACCCTAACCCTAGAGCCATGATAGCCGCCACCTTCTCCATCTTCAATCACCAGCCGCCAACCACAGCCTCTCTAGTCTGTCGTCGTCGCCGCTGCTTAGTCGAGTTCAACACCATCCGCCACATCGTAACCGAGACGCCTTCACTACTGCCGGAATCCTCAGCCGACGGCGAGTCTCGTGTGGGAGTCGCGTCCGATAGGGAGGTCGGGGGTAGATGATGAAGCTGCCACCCCGCCGTTGAGGTCGTTGGCCACCGGCTGTCGCCACCTTGCACCACCGAAGTTGCCATCGCGAATCAGTGCATCGACCATCGTGGTTAGCTGTTGCTGTCGTCATCATTTCCTCTCCGCCACCAGCTACGTTCCTGTTTCGCCATGAAGGAGAGTTGTTGCTAAATGCGAAGGCCGCCGCTGATGTCGTCGGCATTCACGATGTCGTTTCCGCTCCTGTCGCCGTTGACGCCGATCCAAGCACCGCTGTTGTCGGCTATTTCTCTATCGCCGTTGTCACCCACCACAGGTGGGTGTTGGAATCGTTTTCCGAGCAATAGGTTGCGAGTGTGGGTGGCTGCCGATGTGAAATCGTTCTGCTACCGACATTTGTCTTCGCCGGCCACCTCGGGTGGCTGTATGTGCGTGTTACCGTGAAATTAGGTGTGTGTGTGTGTTATGTAATTGGGAATTTATGAAAAACTCACCACCACCACCACAAGGTGGTGGCTGCCACCATGCACCGCCGTGGATGTGTGTGTTTAGTAGGTGTGTGCGTTTTTATTTGAGTTTTAAGCATTATAAAGTGTATTGCAAAATGTAATAATGAAAGGAAATTGAAAACCACCACCTTAGGGTGGTGGCTGCCGCCACCGGCCGCTGTGTCGGGTGGCGGTGTGCTTAGTTGTGTTGGGATTGCTAGTTTGGGGATGTTTGGTCAAGGGACTAAAACCCTAATGGGCCTTGAAACCCTAATGGGCCCAATGAGGCTTAATGGGCTTAATGGACTCTAATGGATCCAAGGACTTAACTAATGGGCCTATTGGGCTAAGATGGGTTGGAAACCCTAATTAGGGTTTAGAAAACCCTAATATTGGATTTATGGGCTTGGACTTATTGAGACCCACTTGTGGGCCATTGGAAAACCCTAATGCCATCAAAACCCTAATATTGGGGAATTAATTGAGACACACGGGACTTATTAATAACTTGGAGTATTAAATAATAATCATTGGCAAAGATTAATCTAAGCGATATTAGACTTAATGGATTAAGTCCTTAGAAGATTAAGTCCTTAATGGGTTAAGTAGGAAACCTAACCCTAATTGTCATTTTATGTGAAACCCTAATCTGAGTTGGGTTTATTATTGGGCCTCTTTATTGGGCCTTGATGATCGGGTTATTAATGGGCCATCCAAAGTCAAGCAATTAGACTAGAATAATTTAATGGGCCTAGGGTAAGGCCCATGTAAGGGGCTTGGGCCCAATTTGGAAAATTGGGCGATAGTTGGGCCTTAATGATTATATGATGTTGGGCCTTAGAATGAGACCATGTATAGGCCTAGGCCCAAATTGGAAAATTAAGCCATGTGTTGGGCTTTGATTCCTAATTGACTTTGGGCCTATAGATTGGGCCTTGGGCTTGAATAAGCCAAGCTTGGGGTAATGTAGTAATTATCCAAAGAATGTACTATTGGTTATGTATTAGAACCCAATTATTAATTGGGTGATGTTTTGATATTGACAGTTCGGGAAGCTGTCATCCAACAGCTGGGGTTGAGTCTGCGGGACTTCAACAGTGTGGGATTGTGTCTACGGGACTTTAGTAGTGTGAGGTGAGTTACCTTCCAGTAGAGGTGGGTCTACGGCCACAATGCCGGCCCACCAGTAGGAGTTGTTGTTAGATGATTGTCTTTGTGATAATTGTCTATGTTTGCTACTACCTGTTATGTTTATGTGCTAGCATTATATGATGTTATGTGATAGTGGTAGTAGGGGTGAAATAGTCCCCGGTTACCGGTCGATAGGGCCGAATGGGTAGGATTAGTACCCAACTATGCTAGACAGATTATGATATACGTGATATGATATTATGTGGTAGTAGTAGGGGGTGAAATAGCCCCCACTTACCGGTCGACATGACCGAAGGGGCAGGCCAACACCCAGATATGCTAGGCAGTATATGACTTATGTGTTTATGTTATGCTTTTATGTGGTAGTGTTAGGGGGTGAAATAGTCCTCGGTTACCGGTTGAAAGATACCGAAGGGGAGGCCAGCACCCAGGTATGCTAGGTAGTATCCGGTCGAGAGGACTGAAGGGGAGGCTAGCACCCAGATATGCTAGGTAGTATCCGGTCGAGAGGACCGAAGGGGTAGGTCGGGCACCCAGATATGCCTGACAGTATATGTATGTTATATGATCGTATAGTATGTGGTATGATGGAGGAACTCACTAAGCTTTGTGTTTACAGTTTTCAGTTTTGGTTTCAAGTACTTCATTTTCAAAGGAAAGGAGCCGGCTTGATCGCAACGCATCACACTATGGTTTTCCACACACGAGATCTTTGGGATTACACTCTGATATTGTTTTTTGATAACATGTTTGATTATTTCTACTTTGGTTTTGACATGACATGATATTACAAATGCTTTATTACACTGTTGGTTTTATAATTACGTATTTAAAAATGAAATTTTTGGCCTTGAAAATTGGGATGTTACAAGTTGGTATCAGAGCCTTGGTTTGAGGGATTCGAACATACTCTCGGGTGTGTCTGAACTCAAACTAAGGGATTGGTATGAAAATTTTCAAAAGTAAAACCATTTTATAAAAAGGAGTTTGAAAAGAATCTGAAAAGAGAAAGGTACTTTGAGAAGAACAAAGTGTGTGATGCGTGCAATCAGCCGAGCTCACCCAAGATACCCATACATGTTATGTTATGGTATGATATGATATGATTATGAGAATTGCATGCTAGATTAGGGCTAAGGACCTAGGAGGATGCCTTATATGCCTATTGTATGTGCTTGTAGACTTGCATGTTAGTACTAATCAGTCAGTAATAGAATTGCCTGTTTAGGTTATGCCTGATTGTATGAGCCTTTAAATTGCATGTACAGATTCCTGATTAGAGGATATAATGATTTGATTGGAATATGATGGTTAGATTTTCCATTGTATGAATTTTGCTTGCTTTGTGCTTTGTGGGACTCTTCGTAATGTGAGTTAACTATTAAGTGAATATGCTAAGTCACATGTGGCACAGGCTGGATAACCTCAGAGTGATAGATTTGACCCTATTGCGTAGCTCTCGTTTGAGTCTAACCGTTATAGGGATGAGTCTGCTACTTGAAGGATTATCTGATCTCTGTTGTATGTGGCTATATTCATGAGGTAGCTAGTTGACATTACCGGGAATCTTTCAGCAGCTGAGGACTGGGTCGGTACGGGAACCTAGGAAAGCCTAGGATATGTTTCAGTGAGTTAATAGTGAGGCTCAGTTAGACTTGGGTGTACCAGTTGAGGAAGTCACTTGGAGGATCCGGGAGGATTGCTAAGGAAAGTATGGATAGGTGTGGAAGGTAGTATTGGGCCCGTACTACTGAAAACACAGGATCCATACTCGAAACAGTGAGAGTCTTGGAGAATCTAAGAAGCTTCAGGGAAGAGTTTGTGACCCAGTTTGGGGACAAAGGATGTTCCCGTTGTTGCAGCTTAGCCACTGGCAAGCAAGCTAGTGCGCGTGACAGGGTGTCAGTGTAACATCCGGATTCCCAGGTATATGATTTATTCATTTAATTTTTGGAGTTTGTGGAGGAACTCGGCGAGTTGGCGCAAAGACTCGCCGAGTAGGGACGCGGATGTTCATTCTAGTTCATGTCTGGACTCGGCGAGTCCACGCTGTTTTGTGAAGCCCTAATTTCCAAGGCTTGGGACCTATTTAAAGGCCCTTATGGCCGTCCATTGCGGCTACCACACCACAGAGAGAGTCCTAGATCGCTTGTGAGGAGAAGAGAGCCCCTTTGTTGATCATTGTTGGTGAAATTTGAAGGAGAAGGTGTCCAAGGCAAAAGAAGGCTGAAGGAAGTGCAAATCTAGTGTCTTCAGAGATCAAAGGCTTCATATTAAGGTATTCCTTCGGACCTTCTCCAGTATTGGGTGTTGATTCATAGAGTTAGGGTTTTTAACCCTTTAGAAGAAGAGTATGTAGAGTATTTAGTCTCCTTTTTCGAGTATGTGCTTTGGATCTGGACTCAAAGAGGTCCAGAGACCTTAACCCTTGGAGCTTTATGAGCCATTTTGGAAGTCATGAACTTAGAATGTCATTTTTGGGGCTAAATCACCATTTTGGACCATTTCTATGTTATATGTGTGTCAAGGTCCAAACTTTACGTGATTATCATGCTTGGGGAGGCTAGATCTATGATTGTATGGGACGGATCTGACCTCAGAAGTTGTTTTGAGAGTGTGCATGGCATGAACTCGCCGAGTCCCAAGAACAGACTTGGCGAGTAGTATGAAGGTTTCCCATTAATCATTCAGTGAGTGGACTGCCGAGTTGGGGGATGACTCGGTGAGTCAGAAGGGATTAGAGGACTGAAGTTCAAGGCTGTACTCGCCGAGTTGTTCTTGAAACTCGGCGAGTTGAGTCGGGGTGGCCCCGCGATTCATGCCTGATGTGACTCGTCGAGTTTAGGGAGGGACTCGACGTGCCAAGCGGGACAAAGAGTTAGGAGTCATGTGTGTACTCGCCGAGTCACCGGAGTGCACTCGGCGAGTTGGGTCAAAGTTTGACCGTTGACTTTGGTTGACTTTTAGGGTTTGGTCAACAATGGAGTCCTTGAGTCAAGAGGGGGGGGGGGGGGGGGAGGGGGGTAAAATAGTCTTTTACCCTTCTGAGGGTGACAATAGAGGGTCGAGTCTAGCCTCGAGTGTTATATTTATGAGGATATTTACTTTGTGTGAATAGGCGGAGGCTAGGCAATACTTCTACCGAGTCAGGGATTTACGAGAGTCTGAGGTGAGTCTTCTCACTATACTTTACCTTGAGTAGGTAATCAGAGTTATGTGATACAATGTTTGTATGCTATATATATGTTTTATGTGCTGCACTGCATTATTCTATGTGATTTATGCTATGCATGTTTACAGAGTTAGAACCTGAAGGTTCACAGAGATAAAACCTGAGGGTTCACAAAGTTTGGGTGCACGGACCCACAGAGTTATAGCCTCGAGTGGCTAATACGTGTTATATATGGTATTTTAGGGAACTCACTAAGCTTTGTGCTTACAGTGTTATGTGTTATGTGTTTCAGGTACTAGTGAGGATCGCGGGAAGGCGCCGGCCTGATCAGTACACACACGGGATTTTTATGTCATGAGATCTTGGGATTGATATATGTTATGAATTGAGTTTTAAATAATGATGTTTTTATGAGTAATGAATGAATTATGTTTTTATAAAATGCGAAAAATTGTTTTGAAATTTACGGTGTTACAGTCAGACCCTGAAGGATATGATTTCCGAGAGTTGCAGATGCGGGATCGATTTGGGGGCACCTTGGAAAGAGAGGTGCGTGCCAGGTGCGTATAGTAGAGGGTCCCGAGAAGAGACCCATGACTTCTGATCATTGGGTGAAAGGCCAGCATGGCCTGAGTCAGTACAGCGCGTACGAGAAAGTACACGAGGGAGTTTGTCACTCCAAGGGTTTAGGCTGCCACAGGGTAGCAGGATTGGTCATATCAGCAGAAGGGGGGGGGGGGGTCAGTATTCCTCCGGATGTTGCAGGTATGTCATCTTCTATGATATTAGGTGGATGTTTGGAATATGTACCGCTCTAGAATTATGAGTGGGTTTGGATAAGTTAGACCTCGGGTCGGTTTTTCTGCTAGTGTTGGGTTACCAAGGATTATATATGTTGCCCTGCATGCCGAAAGGTCCTTGATGAACCCAAAGAGGG
Source organism: Lactuca sativa (assembly GCF_002870075.4). Lineage (NCBI taxonomy): Eukaryota > Viridiplantae > Streptophyta > Magnoliopsida > Asterales > Asteraceae > Lactuca > Lactuca sativa. Next base: position 55,629,043 of record NC_056625.2, read on the forward strand.
ACGCATCTTGCGGAGTGGGTTCCGCGCATACCGTTATCATTTCGGATCTTTGTCGGGATCTATGCAAGAGTATTATTTAGAGGATACTCGATCAGGGTTGGAGTGATAGCTCTCTAGTGAGGTCAACGTTCAGGGATTCTACCATTGTTTAGGTATGGTCGGTAATTGTCTATGAATGAACTTTGGAGTTTAAGGCACTACCGTTGCTAGGACATGACTGGTAGCATGAAGAGGGTAGTGTCAGTCACGGGCGTTAGATGCATAAGTGGTTGGTCATCGCATGTTCAGGATAATTGTGTTTTCGCATGGGCTGTGTTCGGTTAGAGTTCAGTGGTACTTCAAGATTGGAAACGAGAACGAGGATTCGTCAGCTAGAGTGAAGATTGAGATCTTCAGTTGACAGCATGTTAGATGGATTAAGGTGTCAGACTGGATCAGATTTCAATAGTACTCATCAAGATTCCCGAGGAATGGAGATCTCTAGGTTTAATCGGCGATTAAGCGCTAGCATTGGTAGGCACATGTTGTCATCAGTGGGATATCAGAAAGCGAGAAGGAATGGGAATCCTTCAATTCTTATGTAATGTGAAGACTTAGTCGAATATAAGTGGGGGAGAGCCTTTTTATAAAGTTCTCCAACTGTGAGTTCTGTTTGCACAAGGTGCAATCTCTTGGCCACCTTGTCAACCAGAAGGGTATTCTAGTTGATTCAGCCAAGATAGAGGTCGTGATGCAGTGGGAGATTCCGAGGTCTCCATATGAGATTCGGAATTCCCTGGGTATAACGGGTTATTTCCTAAGATTTATGCAGGACTTCTTCGAGATTGTGGTTCCTTTGACCCGAATGTCCAAGAAGTCGATGGCCTTTAGTTGGGGGCCGAGCAGCAGGCAGCCTTCGAGGCTCTCAGACAGCGGTTGTGCGAGGCACCGATTCTCACCATGCTAGAGGGTGTAGATGATTTCGTGGTTTACTGTGACGCTTAATCACGGGCATGGGTGCGGTATTGATACAATGGGGTCACGTGATAGCAGGTTTCGGGAACCAGGTTAAAGTTCTGGTTAGGACTCGAGTTCAGTTGAGGGTTAGGTCGAGTGCGTGTTCGACCCGGTTTGGAAAGTGTTGTAAGACTACGGGGGTAGCTGTAGCATTCACTAGCGGTCAAATAGTATGGAAAGTATTGTAAGACTACGGGGCTAGCCGTAACATTCACTAGCATCATATAATGTGAGGGGTGTTGTAAGTCTGTGGGTGTAGCCGTAGCATTCACCAGGCAGCCAGATAGTGTCAGAGTGTTGTAAGTATGCAGGTGTAGCATTAGCATTCACTAGGTTGATAGATGGCATGAGCATATTGTTAGAACGCGGAAGGAACAGTAGTACCCACCAGTTCGGGTGCAGCAGTGAGGATATGGAAATCCAGGTATTGGATTTCGGTATTACCCATATGGATTAGATCTGGTTGAGCCGGTGATAAGACTATAGAAACACCACTACAGTTATGATACCAGGGAAGTAATGGACTGCATAAGGGCATTTGTGATGTAAGGATACCCTTGGTTAGGTAGCAATCACTTTTAGTCTTGGATGTGATGATGACAGGATTCGATGCATGGACCCGATCGGTTAGACTAGAAGGTTGTTAGAGCCTCAATGGCATGATAACTAGTGACAACTAGTTCCAGAGAAGGATTTCGTTCAGAAGTCGTGTGAGGCGACTAAGTAGGGAGTCCTTTGGCTCCGCAGTCGGATGGGAACCCAGTATTTCAGAGGATTGGCAAGCGAGTTGAGACCCAGGAGGTCTTGGTAGCTTTTGGTAAGCAACTATGTAACAACGCATACTGCTTCTGGCAGTTGAGTGTTCGGGCAGTTTTAGCCTTTGGGCAGTGTTAGTATTTTCATTTCAGGTTGCAAATACGGACATAATAGCTGGTTGATTGGGAAGTGGTAAGCCACTTGCAACGAGATTATCTGAGTTTTAGCCAAGTATAAGTGAATTACAGGGATAAGTGGGTCTGTGATTCTATTTTTCTAGTGGGAACCCTGAGTTAGCAGGAGATGAGTAGGCAGCAAAGAGACAAGTGGACTGGATTCAGCAATAACGATTCAGTAAGAGTGCTCTGTCAGGGATCCAGGCCATCTCGAGATAGTAGAATTCAGATGAGTAGATGTGATTTTGTTGCGAGGAATTAGCACACCTGTGAATTATAGGGCTTTACGAGGATTGGTCATGGCTACCCTGGGAAGGCAAGGGTGTGTCTAGAATGGTGACCATGATACTAGAGTGGTTGGGTGTGTAAGGAAGGATAAGGAATGATTTCGAGGACGAAATCTAATTTAAGTAGGGGAGAGTTGTAACACCCGTTTATTTATTAGTTAAATAAATAAATTTGTGAACGAATAGTAACCCTAGAATAAATAATTGAAAGTTTAGAGGGTTAAATGGTAAATTTCGGACTCAATTCGTAAAGAGAGTTGAAGGACGAGGTCAAAAGGGTAATATATGGACTTTAATTGAGAATAATTTGTAAATGGGGGGTTGGATGGTATCCGCTGGACTTATAATGAAAGGAATTATTGGAGCAGGGGTGTAATGGGTAATTATGGGAGCTATTTCGAAATTATTCAGGAAGGAGGGGCCATAGTTGCCATTATGGATGTGAGTTTGGTTGGACCCGGGTATAAAACACTCCCATAACCCTAACCCTAAAGCCATGATAGCCGCCACCTTCTCCATCTTCAATCACCAGCCGCCAACCACAGCCTCTCTAGTCTGTCGCCGTCGCCGCTGCTTAGTCGAGTTCAACACCATCCGCCACATCGCAACCAAGACGCCTTCACCACTGCCGGATTCCTCAGCCGACAGCGAGTCTCGTGTGGGAGTCGCGTCCGATAGGGAGGTCGTGGGTAGATGACGAAGCTGCCACCCCGCCGTTGAGGTCGTTGGCCACCGGCTGTCGCCACCTTGCACCACCGAAGCTGCCATCGCGAATCAGTGCATCGACAATCGTGGTTAGCTGTTGCTGTCGTCATCATTTCCTCTCCGCCACCAGCTACGTTCCTGTTTCGCCACGGAGGAGAGTTGTTGCTAAATGCGAAGGCCGCCGCTGATGTCGTCGGCATTCACGATGTCGTTTCCGCTCCTGTCGCCGTTGACGCCGATCCAAGCACCGCTGCTGTCGGCTATTTCTCTATCGTCGTTGTCACCCACCACAGGTGGGTGTTGGAATCGTTTTCCGAGCAATAGGTTGCGAGTGTGGGTGGCTGCCGACGTGAAATCGTTCTGCTGCCGACATTTGTCATCGCCGTCCACCTCGGGTGGCTGTATGTGCGTGTTACCATGAAATTAGGTGTGTGTGTTATGTAATCGGGAATTTATGAAAAACTCACCACCACCACCACAAGGTGGTGGCTGCCACCATGCACCGCCGTGGATGTGTGTGTTTAGTAGGTGTGTGCGTTTTTATTTGAGTTTTAAGCATTATAAAGTGTATTGCAAAATGTAATAATGAAAGGAAATTGAAAACCACCACCTTAGGGTGGTGGCTACCGCCACCGGCCGCTGTGTCGGGTGGCGGTGTGCTTAGTTGTGTTGGGATTGTTAGTTTGGGGATGTTTGGTAAAGGGACTAAAACCCTAATGGGCCTTGAAACCCTAATGGGCCCAATGAGGCTTAATGGGCTTAATGGACTCTAATGGTTTAGAAAACCCTAATATTGGATTTATGGGCTTGGACTTATTGAGACCCACTTGTGGGCCATTGGAAAACCCTAATGCCATCAAAACCCTAATTTTGGGGAATTAATCGAGACACACGGGACTTATTAATAACTTGGAGTATTAAATAATAATCATTGGCAAAGATTAATCTAAGCGATATTAGACTTAATGGATTAAGTCCTTAGAAGATTAAGTCCTTAATGGGTTAAGTAGAAACCTAACCCTAATTGTCATTTTATGTGAAACCCTAATCTGAGTTGGGTTTACTATTGGGCCTCTTTATTGGGCCTTGATGATCGGGTTATTAATGGTCCATCCAAAGTCAAGCAATTAGACTAGAATAATTTAATGGGCCTAGGTTTAATGGGCCTAGGGTAAGGCCCATGTAAGGGGCTTGGGCCCAATTTGGAAAATTAGGCCATAGTTGGGCCTTAATGATTATATGATGTTGGGCCTTAGAATGAGACCATGTATAGGCCTAGGCCCAAATTGGAAAATTAAGCCATGTGTTGGGCTTTGATTCCTAATTGACTTTGGGCCTATGGATTGGGCCTTGGGCTTGAATAAGCCAAGCTTGGGGTAATGTAGTAATTATCCAAAGAATGTACTATTGGTTATGTATTAGAACCCAATTATTAATTGGGTGATGTTTTGATATTGACAGTTCGGGAAGCTGTCATCCAGCAACTGGGGTTGAGTCTGCGGGACTTCAACAGTGTGGGATTGTGTCTACGGGACTTCAGCAGTGTGAGGTGAGTTACCTTCCAGTAGAGGTGGGGTCTACGGCCACAATGCCGACCCACCAATAGGAGTTATTGTTAGATGATTGTCTTTGTGATAATTGTCTATGTTTGCTACTACCTGTTATGTTTATGTGCTAGCATTATATGATGTTATGTGATAGTGGTAGTAGGGGTGAAATAGTCCCCGGTTATCGATCGATAGGGCCGAATGGGTAGATTAGTACCCAATTATGCTAGACAGATTATGATATACGTGATATGATATTATGTGGTAGTAGTAGGGGGTGAAATAGTCCCCACTTACCGGTCGACATGACCGAAGGGGCATGCCAACACCCAGATATGCTAGGCAGTATATGACTTATGTGTTTATGTTATGCTTTTATGTTGTAATGTTAGGGGGTGAAATAGTCCTCGGTTACCGGTTGAAAGATACCGAAGGGGAGGCCAGCACCCAGGTATGCTAGGCAGTATCCGGTCGAGAGGACCGAAGGGGAGGCTAGCACCCAGATATGCTAGGTAGTATCTGGTCGAGAGGACCGAAGGGGTAGGTCGGGCACCCAGATATGCCTGACAGTATATGTATGTTATATGATCGTATGGTATGTGGTATGATGGGGGAACTCACTAAGCTTCGTGTTTACGGTTTTCAGTTTTGGTTTCAGGTACTTCATTTTCAAAGGAAAGGAGCCGACTTGATCGCAACGCATCACACTATGGTTTTCCACACACGAGATCTTTGGGATTACACTATGATATTGTTTTTTGATAACATGTTTGATTATTTCTACTTTGGTTTTGACATGACATGATATTACAAATGCTTTATTACACTGTTGGTTTTATAATGACGTACTTAAAAATGAAATTTTTGGCCTTGAAAATTGGGATGTTACAGTTCACATCCCTTACTCCTTCTTTTTCAACATGTAAAATGTTTCAACTTATCATGAAAAAACATATTTAAAGGGTCTAAACCATAAACCGAAATTCAACACAAAATATATGGGTTGATATGAAACAATGCAATAATTAAAAGGGTTGGAACATGGTAATTCTATCTCGACCCTTTTAGTATTTCGACATAACATGACAAGTTTGTCAAATCTACTATTATTGCACGTATAGTCGATTTACATACTCAAGAAACACCATTAAACTCATATTTGTTGATCACGAAACACCATTGAACCAACATTTTTGTACACAGTTACCACCAAACTTACTTACTTATATATATATATATATATATATATATATATATATATATATATATATATATATATATATATATATATATATTCACTTTCATATTTTTGGTCATCTTTCCTAGCCAACATAAATCCAAAGAAGAAATATAACACCATTTTGCATGTTTATTTTTTAAGAAACACTACAAAAGGGCATAATCTCCTCATTTCCTATTTGGTGAAAATAACCCTACCTTCCCCTTTACTCCTGCCTCCACTCACATCTTTCTCTATTCCTATCCATCTCATGATACTTGACAAAAACACCCTTATATATATATATATATATATATATATATATATATATATATATATATATATATATATATATATAGGTTCAGGTTCATTTGAGACCATGTTAATTTGGTGAGACCATGAGACTAAATATAAAAATAATTTTAAAATGCAAAATAAAAGGAAAAAATCCAAAAATTCTTTTTTTTTTTAATTATTATTTTCGGAACTTTATGTCGCACCCCAAAACCAAGAACGGCGGAAACGTTCTAGGGCAGAAGACGTCATTTATAGTATCACAACACAGTAAATGTAAATAAGCAAATAACATTATCCATTGCATTAAATATATAATTTTAATACAAGTGTGTTCTGTACAGTTATAGACACCAAAATAATGTAAGACAAAATAATATGAGATGAGTCTTGAATACGCTCCATCTTCTCAAAAGCTGGCCTCGGTACCTGTCTACTGATGACCTGAGAATACAAGTTATTTTGAAAGAGTTTATCAGCGTTAAGCTGGTGAGTTCATAAGTATTTTAGTGTCAATGTTTGTTGTCAAAAACGTTTGAACCTGTCTCAATGTATAAGTTTGTAAAAATGTATGTAAGTGTTTGAAAGTGTTTGTAAAAGTTTGAATCTCTCAGGAAAACCTATATTTTCTATTAAAGTAGCCTTCTACCAAGGCTTAACTGTTTTGTATACTCGATTGTTGTAAAAGTGTGTAATTCCCCAAGTGTAACTATCATTTAATAAAATATAGTTTGTACATTAATGCTTAAGTGAGGTTATCACTAAAATATGTAATGGGTAAATCATTGTAGTACTGTAGTTTTGTATAATAAGAACGACTGTTGTACTAACTACCTTAAACCGGATTTATATTAAGGTAAAATGTGATAAATTGCACCATGCTATCGACTGGTAACAACGACATAATGAATGGTCGTAATAACGGAATGACGTTCGGCACCCGCAGACCTGCAGGTCCGGCTGTAGCTAGCAGCAAGGTGTAGGATAGTCAATCCAGTATAGATCTATATGCAAACTCACACTCTCCCTCCAAGAGAATTTTGGCTACAACTCGGGCCATGACATTTAAGGCATGCTCCGACACAGTGGATCACAATTGTTAACGTATTCATGTATATGTAATGTTTCTCGTTCTAGTATAGTTGTATATGTTCTCCTTCTAGTATAGTTGTATATGTTCTGTTTCTAGTATAGTTGTATATGTTCCTGTTTCTAGTATAGCTGTATATGTACATGTTTCTAGTATAGCTGTATATGTTCATGTTTCTAGTATAGTTGTATATGTTCCTGTGTTACCCCGATGGTAACTAACTATTGATGTACTGATAAGTATGAATATGGAAGTACTTTTATGTCTATATATGTATATATGATATATAACTAATATTGAAACGACCTTCGGATGGTCACCCGAAATCCCACCAGACCACATCCAAATCGAGAAAAAGGAAATAGGGCGGATGGCCTTCCTAAGCCCTTTAAACATTATTTATACATCTATACATATATGGGCATGAAATTGATAATATAAAGGCATAAATAAGTTTTCATAAGACATTTGAAACATAAATATTATTTCAAGAAAAGATCGACTTGATGTCAATCTATAAAACAATTTGAAGGCATAAGTTGATAAAACAGTTTAAGTATAAGGAATATATGTTGAATCATAGTTTGTAAATAAGTTTGGAAAGTAAAAGAGTCTGTAAAAGATTTCAAAGTAAAGCAGTTTGATAAACAGTTTGAACAGTGGTAAAATCATTGGTTTCCTAGTTATTAATCACATGTGATTAAATGCAATCACATGTGATTGAAGCAATAACTATAAGTGTTTGACTTGTATTCCCCCCCCCCCATAAAGTATTTAAAACATTTAAAATCATTTCAAAGGTTGATTAAAGGGGTATGAACTCACTTGAGGTGAGTTGATTGAATTGTAGTGTCGGATACCGTGCTAGGTGGCAAACGGAGACTTGTTTACACGCACGAGCCTAGTTATCATATAATAAGCATATATATATATATATATAACTAATTAGCCAAATAATAACTTAATAAAATAAGTTGGGACACTTAGGAACATGAAAACACTTTGCATAAATGTTATAGGTCCTAAGGGTTGCATCTAAGTCGATACGGGACAAGACAAAGGGTTTGAAGCACCAAATGACCTTGTATAAGAGTTCACCACCCAACAAACCCCACCTTTGGAGTTTACGGCCGTAAACTCATGAGTTTATGGCCGTGAACTCCTCACTTGGTGGTTTTGGGTGTTTTAAGGTGCTATCTTGATCCTAGAATAAGCCTAGCCTTGGTTGGAATAATCCTTGAAGTAGTTTAGGGCCCTAGAATGCTCCATAGAGGAGTTTGCGGCCTAATGACCATATCCCCTAGAGTTTACGGCCGTAAACTCCTATGGGGTGTTGGTTTTAATTCATTTGAGGCACTTGCACATGTAGGATAGCTTCTATGTTTTTATCTAAGGCTAAAGGGGACATTAGGCACACATTTGTGCCTTTACTTGGAGTTTACGGCCCAAGTGATGTTCCTTGGCCGTAAACTCCCTTTAAGGGATGGTTTTGATGTCTTTTACTCCCCATTCAAGTCCTATGTATTCAAGGGTAATAGTCTTAAGGCCTTAGGGGTGTTTAGGGTACACTTAGCCTTTGTAAAAGGGGTTTACGGCCCAAGAGCATATCTTGGCCGTAAACTCCTAAAACTTAATGATATTGAAGTGTTTTGGTGTCCAAATTAGCTACAAGCATTAGAGGGCAATTGTCCTTAAGCTTTAGGGGTGGTTTAGGGCACTTATAGCCCTTAAAAAGGGGTTTACAGCCCAAGAAATATCCTTGGCTGTAAACTCCTATAACTTTGTGGTTCTTAAATGATTTCAAGCCTCTAATGATCATACATTAAGTCCCTAACTAGTTGTCTATCAAGGAAATGGGACTAGGTAGCCTTAAAGTTCCATTTTGGAGTTTACTCCCCAAGAACGTTCTTGGGCGGTAAACTCCTGGATCTTGTGTTTTAGACATGTAATCTATGTTACAAAGCATAAAACAAGTAATCAAACACATCTAGGAAAACAGACTCACAATCTGGGATGAAAACCCGAAGATCCGTGAGAGAGAAAGTGGCTTTTCTCTATTTGGAATTGTGAATAATGAATTAATTTAATTCAGAAATCTATTTATAGTCCTGAAATATTTTGGCAGAAAATATTTTTATTCTGGATATTGGACTGTAACATTATGAAACTTGGAATGCTCAAATTTCACAAAACCAGGAGCATCCACTCTCCTGATATCTTCTTAAACGTAAACCCTAATGTACACAAACTTGCTCGGAAAGTATGAAATCACTGAAACTGGACTAGCTTCTATTGAATAGATAATGTTCGTACAAATGGAAATTTTGGGTTGTCACATCATCCCCCCGTTAGAAGGAATTTCGTCCCGAAATTAGAATTTAAGCAAATATGAAGTTACAACAATTAAGCGAAAAGATGAGGGTATTTCAGCCTCATCTGATCCTCGCGTTCCCAAGTGAATTCCGGTCCTCACTTGGCGTTCCAGCGAACCTTCACGATAGGGATACAGCTTTGTTTCGTCTGCTTGACCTCACGGTCCATGATCTCTACAGGTTCTTCCACGAAGTTGAGACTCTCGTTGATCTCGATCCCGTCGAGTGGAATTACAAGAGTCTCGTCGGATAGACACTTTTTCAAGTTAGATACGTGGAATGTAGAATGTACGTTACGAAGTGTGTCAGGTAGGTTGAGTTTGTAAGCTATGGGGCCGACTCTGGAAAGAATCTCGAAAGGCCCTATGTACCTCGGATTAATCTTCCCACGCTTGCCGAAGCGTATCAAGCCTTTCCAGGGTGAGACTTTGAGAAGGACTCGATCTCCCACCTGAAATTCCAAAGGTTTTCTTCGTTTATCAGCGTAGCTCTTCTGTCGGTCTCTAGAGGCTTTCAATCGTTCACGGATCTGAACGATTTTCTCTGTCGTTTCCCGAATGATTTCCGGACCGGTGAGAGTACTGTCGGAAGCTTGCCCCTGGCTAATTGGGTATCACCCACCTCAGCCCAGCACAGAGGGGATCTGCACTTTCGGCCGTAGAGAGCTTCGAATGGAGCAGCCTTGATGCTCGTGTGATAACTATTATTATAGGAAAATTCGACAAGGGGTAAATGAGTATCCCATGCTTTCCCAAAATCAATCACACAGGCTCGCAACATATCTTCCAGTGTTTGGATGGTCCGCTCACTCTGTCCGTCGGTCTGTGGATGGTAGGCTGTGCTCATGTCCAACCTTGTTCCTAGGGAATGTTGTAGTGATTACCAAAATCTTGAGGTGAACCTACTATCTCTATCGGAGATAATGGACATAGGTACACCATGTAGTCGTACGATTTCCCTAATGTATGTTCTCGTAAGTTTCTCCATCTTGTCGGTTTCTTTGATAGGCAGGAAGTGTGCAAACTTGGTCAATCTGTCAACGATGACCCATATGGTGTCAAGTCCACCCGTTGTCTTGGGCAACTTGGTTATGAAATCCATAGTGATCCGCTCCCACTTCCATTCTGGAATCTCTGGTTGTTGCAGTAAACCAGAGGGCTTCTGGTACTCGACCTTAACCTTTGCGCAAGTAATGCATTTACTTACGAAGGTAGCAATCTCTGCTTTCATATTAGGCCACCAGTATAGCTTTTTAAGATCCATATACATCTTATCTGAACCTGGGTGGACAGAATACCGAGTGTTGTGCGCCTTGGTCATGACCAAGTCTCGGAAACCACTGTGTTTCGGGGTCCAGATCCGGTTCATGAAATATAAAGCTCCGTCACCCTTGGCTTCTAAATTCTTGTCCATTCCCCTAAGGGATTCACTCGTCACATTTTCAGGTTTCATGGCCTCAAGTTGAGGCGCCTGAATTTGCTTAGACAAGTGTGAATGGATGGTTATTGATAATGACTTGACTTTGCGACCAGAATATTCCTTCCAACTTAGGGCGTATGCTACCACGTTGGCTTTACCCGGATGATAACGAATATCGCATTCGTAATCGCTGAGTAGCTCGATCCACCGTCGTTGTCTCATGTTGAGCTCCTTCTGATCGAAAATATGTTGTAAACTCTTGTGGTCGGTAAAGATAGTGCTCTTCGTTCCATACAAGTAATGTCTCCAGATCTTCAGAGCAAACACTACTGCTCCTAGTTCAAGATCATGGGTCGTGTAGTTAACCGCGTGTGTCTTCAACTGTCTCGAGGCGTAGGCGATGATCTTACCTCGCTGCATCAGAACACATCCGAGTCCTTGATTTGATGTATCGCAATAGACTACGAAGTCTTCTATCCCTTCGGGAAGGGATAGTATTGGCGCGGTGCACAAGGCTCGTTTGAACGTTTGGAACGCTCTCTCTTGTTTCTCTTCCCAGTCAAAGGCCACGCCTTTCTGGGTCAGGGTCGTAAGAGGTTTCGCTATTCGAGAGAAGTTCTGAATGAACCTACGGTAGTAGCCAACGAGACCTAGAAATTGACGAATTTCAGTAGGCGTCTTGGGTGCTGACCAGTTCTCAATGGCTTTAATTTTGGATGGGTCCACTTGGATTCCCTATTCGCTTACCACGTGTCCTAAGAATTCGACTCTTCGGATCCAAAATTCACATTTCGAGAATTTCGCATAAAGTTTCTCCTTTCTTAAGGTCTCTAGAACTTGCCGCAGATGATCGCCATGCTCTTTCTTACTTCGGGAGTAGATCAGGATGTCGTCAATGAAAACGATGACGAACTGATCCAAGTAAGGTCGGCATACTCTATTCATCAGATCCATGAAGACTGCGGGCGCATTGGTCAATCCGAATGACATCACTACGAACTCGTAGTGTCTGTAACGAGTTCGGAAGGCTGTCTTCGGCACATCCTCTTCTAGCACTCGTAACTGGTGATATCCGGATCTCAGATCAATCTTGGAAAAATAGTTCGCCCCTTGCAGTTGGTCGAATAGATCATCTATGCGTGGCAGAGGATAACGATTCTTGACCGTCAGTTTGTTGAGTTCTCTGTAGTCGATACACATACGGAATGATCTGTCTTTCTTCTTAACGAACAAGACCGGTGCTCCCCAAGGTGAGAAACTTGGTCTTATAAAGCCCTTGCTGAGCAGTTCGTTAAGTTGACCAGAGAGTTCCTGCATCTCAGCTGGTGCTAAGCGGTAGGGCGACTTGGCTACTGGGGTAGCTCCTGGGAGTAAGTCGATTCTGAACTCGACCTGTCGTTGCGGAGGTAACCCGGGTAGTTCTTCTGGGAAAATGTCGGGGAAGTCGCTCACTACTGAGATGTTCTTTAGTTCTTTCGTTTCTAGGTTGGTGTCGACGACGTGAGCAAGGAATGCGTGGTATTCTTTGCGCAGATATTTCTGTGCTTGAATACTAGATATAATGCGAAGACTCGCACCTGGTTTGTCGCCGTAGACTATAAGAGTTTCGTTAGACGGGAGGTTTAGTCGGACTGCTTTCTCGTAGCACATGATGTCGGCGCGATGAAGACTTAACCAATCCATGCTGATAATAACGTCGAAGCTTTTTATTGAGACCGACATAAGGTCGATTGGGAATGAATGGTTATCTAAAGTTAGGGTACAACCTAAGTATATGCTATTTGTACTTTCAGTTTTCCCATTGGCCATTTCTATTGTGAATTGTTCATTAAGTGCGTGTGGTTGTTGCTTAAGCATGCGAGCAAATTTGTGGTTTACGAAGCTTCGCTCCGCTCCACTATCGAACAGAATGCATGCATAGGAGTTATCAAGGAGGAACTTACCAGTCACCATGGTCGGGTCAGCAACTGCTTCCCCGTGACCTATAGCTAGTACCCTTCCTGCTCCACCAGCATTCTTTGCTTTGGGGCAGTCCCTCTTATAGTGGCCTGCTTCGCCACATCCATAGCAAGTTGGGCTCGCGCCAGAGCCAGGGACTTGGGAGATCGGTTGTGCCGGGAACTTACAGAAACGGACGGTGTGTCCTTTTCTGTTGCAGTTAGAACACTGCATTTCACGGCAGGCGCCGTTGTGGTGGAAGTTGCATTTGTTGCACTTGGGCAAACTTCCAACATACCGAATCACTGGAGCAGTAGTAACAGCAGCAGGGGTTATTGCGGCATGCATTGCCACAATTTGCTGCTTTTTGGCAGCCTGTTGCTTCTTCTTTTCACCCCAGAATTTCCGCTTAGTGTCAGCGGGTTTGGAGGGTTTTGGGATGGCTAGGGTGGTTGTGGTTGCAGGGGTTTTGACTCCATGGTCAATGAGTCTTTGTGCCAAACGCTTGGCACTGTCGAAGGTAGCGGGGTTTGATGCTAAGACATTCCCCTGATACGGAGGCACTAGCCCCCATATGTACCGTTCGATCTTTTTCCCCTCAGTGGGAACCATATTGGGGCAGAGGGCCACCAGTTCGCTAAATCGGGCAGTGTAAGCGATCACATTGGTGCCCTTCATGGTCAGGTTCCAGAGTTCATGTTCCAACTTCTGGACTTCGCCCCTCGGGCAGTATTCCTCAGTCATGAGGTCCTTCATCGTTTCCCAGCCCCATGTCGTTAGCCACGACAAGTGTTAGGGCTTTAACGTGGCCGTTCCACCACGTTAGGGCTTTTCCCTCAAAGGTGCATGCGGCATATTTAACTTTGCACGCAGCAGGGCATGAACAGATTTCGAAGACTGATTCAGTCTTCTCGAACCATTGCGAGAGGGCAATGACTCTGCCGGTGCCATAGAAAGGCTTCGGCTTGCAGTTTGTGAAATCCTTGTAGGAGCACTCTCTCGAGCGCACAGGGATTTCGATCGGAATAGATTCAACAGGGTTTCCACCTCTGCTGGCGTCGGATGAGTGATACTGAGCCATGGCAGTTGCCACTGCTGCAGCTACGGCAGCATTTAGGGCTGCAGTATCGATGACCGGAGGCGGTGGAGGCGGTGGAGGTGCAGGGTTATTCCTATTCCTGGCACTTTGATACCTTCAAAAGATGCTAGCTGAGGCACTTTGATACCTTTGAAAGGTGCAGGGTTATTTCAAATCGATTTAACTTAACAAGGAATCAAATAGTCTTGTAAAATTTAGGGTGTATAACCTTTTTAACTTAATAACAAATCGTGTGTTTTTTTATTTATTTATTTAGTTATTTTTTTATTTTTAGAATTTAATGTTGATAAATGGTTTAATAGATTTCATTTTTAAAAATCAAAATTAATTCGTCACGGATGCATTTATTTTTAAATGTTCGTTAACCACTAAGCCACTAAATTATTTTACGTTTTTAATAGGAAAGTTTAATTAATTTTGTAATCATGGTCCACATGAGTTATAAACTGGTTATCTTAATAAATAAATATCATTTGTTTACACTTATCAAATTCTTATTAATTTTGTCACATGTAATTTATGATTTTTTTTTTTTTTTTTTTTTTTTTTTTTTTGTAATTTACATAAATTAAAATATCATATAATACTAATATTTATATATATGATAAGTGGAAAATACTTATATATAAATCTTAAATCTTATCCTAATAAATAAAAATCATTTGATGTTACTTGTCAAATTCTCAATAGTTTGCTACATGTAATTTTATGGTTTTTTTTTGAATAAATTTAAATCCACATGCCATTTAGTGGTTTTTTATAATTTTTAGAATTTAAAATGTCATATAATACTAATACTTTTATGTGTAAAGTATTAAATATGATAGTGAATGGAAAATACTTATATATGTAGAATATTAAATTTATGATAATAAATAAAGATCATATTTAAAGTGAAAATTTAAAATAAATATGATGAAAATGATGAATAAGCAAGTATTTATATTTATACAAATAAACAAATTATCGACATATTTGAAAGAATTGTTCAGAATCATAAATTTAATTTTGAAAATTTTAAATTTATAAGGAAAATACATAAAATACTAAATTTAAAAGGAAATGAGTCAATTACTAAATTTTTGAAATTGAAAGACATCTATTACATATATGCGATAAAAAAAAAATAAAAAAAGTAAAATGCAAATAAAAAGGAAATAATAATTAAAAATAACCACATGCTATGAAAATAATCATAATGAGACATATGAAAAAAAAATCAAATTTTAATATAGCTAGGAGAGACGTAATATTACAACAATAATTTCATTTAATATCAAGTATGAGGGTTGACTTATATGTACGCCATATGAGTTATGGTAACCTGACATTCTTTAATGCAAATTAATTTATCATGTTATAAATTAAAATATTTTTTGTCACATGTCTTTTTATCCTTCATTTGTACATATGATAATTTTAAAATTTTTAATTATTTTGTAAATTTTACTTGTTATTTTATTGTAATTTAATTTTAGTAAATTAAATTTCCACATTTAATATTTAAGGTATTATATATGTAATATGTGATATATTTAATGTATTAAAGCTTCACTAATTTTAAAATTTTAAATTTTGCTCATTTTTCTTATAAATTTAAACTTCTTAAATTGTTAAAATTTCATATTTTTTTTTAAATAAATCCATATAATATATAGGTCTTGTACCTAATATTTTAATAGAATACAATCTTATAGATATGGGTTTTGTAGTTTTTTTAGATATAAATTAGATAATAGTTGATTATATAAGTTAGGATCCAACTATATGACCCGTAAACAATTGGAATTTTTTCATCCTTCACTCTTGTTTTGGTTTTCTTCTTCCCCTCCCCTGTTAACATGTATAATTAATACCATTATATTAAACTATGTTCAACCCTCACCAACCAGATCATCCACCGACACACACTACCAATGGCTACTCCGATTAATGAATGCATTATATATTTCTTTTTCAGTGCTTTACTTTTCGGGTCCGGTGGCCGGTGTGACTCAGTTCCGGGGATTTACATTCTAGGAGACTCATTGGTTGACGTCGGAAACAACAATCACCTCCCTCTTTCCATTCTTAAAGCTAATTTTCCTCACAACGGCTTGGATTTTCCAACTGGAAAACCCACCGGCCGTTTCAGTAACGGAAAAAATGCAGCTGACTTTCTGGGTAACAACAAAAAGAATAAATGAAATAGCGGATTAATTATTATAACTTTTAATTAATACGTTTTGTGCGATTTGGCAGCTGAAAAGGTGGGATTACCAACGGCGCCACCGTATCTATCATTGGCGACGGACGGGAAAAAGTTGGCCAGCACCAATGTGACTGTTACCGGAGTTAGTTTTGCTTCTGGTGGTGCCGGGATCCTGAATGGAACCAAATTTTTTTTTGTAAGAATATATAAATCTCGAAATACTGATTGCGGGTTCCAGAATCTTTTTAAAAATTTCTCAAGAAAAAAGTAAACATATATAGCATAAATGATACAGACAAAACATTTTTCTACCTACTACCTACTCATTTATTCCAGTAATTATTAAGCTATAAATGTATGCAGCAATCAATTACATTGGCAAAGCAAGTAGGATACTACTCCGAAGTTCATGACCAACTGGTTCAACTACTGGGCCCAGATGGTGCCCGGACCCACATAGCCAAGTGTCTATTTTTAATTGTGATTGGAAGCAATGATATCTTTGCCTATTATCACAAAAACTCCGAACTCCCAAGCCAATACACACCACAACAATATGTCGATCTCATGACCTCTACCCTCAAACAACTTATGAAGGTAACTAAACCCTTTGGGTAATTTATCTAAAACCATAGTTGATTATTTAAAAATTCACATACAATGAAAGAAAGGAATCTTTTAGAAAAGATTGGCCTTTTTGAATTATGTGTGTGTATATATATATTACTTGGTTTGATATTATTGCAGAGGCTATATGAGCTGGGTGCACGTAAATTTGTGGTAACTGGAGTTGGAGCGATTGGGTGTTGCCCGGTTCAGAGGTTGAAAAACACAACCAACGGATGCATGGAGAAAACAAATAATTGGTCGATGGAATACAACAAGGGTCTACAGATTATGCTAAAGGAGTTGAAGTTAGAATCATCGGATATCAACTATTCGTACTTTGACATATTCGGTGTCATGAGTGACCTCATCCAAGATCCTCAAAATTACGGTACTTTCTACTAGATACCCATATTTAATCAAGTACAATCCAACAATAACTATCTTGCGAGAGGAGTACAAAAGTTTCATTTGGATTATTGGATCTTATGAAATGTTAAAGAAGCTCACAGTAATTAATGATTATGACTTTATTGTAGGTATTAAGGAGACAAAAGAAGCATGTTGTGGACTTGGCAACTTGAAAGCCAACATCCCTTGCATCCCGGTTTCTACCTATTGCACCAATAGAAGCGACCATCTTTTCTGGGACCTTGTCCATCCCACAGAAATGGTGTCTCATATGTTTGTTGATCTTCTATACAGTGGATCACGACGATATATGCATCCAATTAATGTTCAAAAGCTTGTTAATATGTAAAATCTAAGTATATTTCTTAGATATGCATGTTATATGTTGTGTTTTTGTCAACAAAATATAAAGAACTAGTTTTGAGTATATGCTTAATTTGTTGTTTTGTGGTGATACACAATGTTTCCTGTTCAAATCCGTTTGATGATTTGGGAAAAGGAAAATGGGAGAAGCTTTGTTCACATGACGGTCCAAGTTAGTTCGTCTCTAACCTCGTGAGAATTAGTTGTGTTAGTTTAATATGTGGCTTTACTAATAAGGGTAGTTTTGTCTTTTTCTGGTGGAATTGTATGTTGCTATAGATAAGAGTGAGTTCCTAATTTGGGAATAACTCTCACTACGATGAATAAGATTTGGCATTCCATTCTTCCTATTCTCTTCTCATATTCTAAAATATTCATAACAAGTTGAAACAATTTAGGGGTTGTTTGTTTAGCCTCTTAATGATCCCATAAAGAGGTTGGCCCTGAATCATTTAGATTCAGAGCGTTTGGTTGGAGTTTTTTTAACCTCTTAATCGGTCAGATATAAAAGAAATGGGTCTTGATCGGTCAGAGTTGTTGAGAAGTGTGGATGAAAAAATTTCCAAATAATACCCTTAGCCCTAAAAAACGTCCGCCTCTTTTTTTTTCTTCCCCTTGTTCTCCCATCGTGCAACATTCTCTCTTTTTTCCAGCCAATTCTCACCTTGCCATCAGACCTCCGGCAGCCCCGCTCCACCTCCGCCTTCACTGCCTCCCCCTTCGCTGGTAAGTTTTCTAATCTGTCTTGTTATGGTCGTTTTTTAGGCATCCTTCTGGTCGATTTTTCTAGTGTTCTTGTGTTTAGATGATCATTTTTGTGAAATCGATTTTCTCAATCCCTAAAACCTGTTCTTGTGTTTGGCTGATCAATTTTTTAAAATCGATTTTTCTTGTGTTTAGTTGATCAATTTTTGTGAAATCCATTATTGTGAAATCATTTTTTATGCTGCTCAATATTGTATGAAATTGGTTTGATGTTCATCAAATAACAATGAATTGATCGAATAAGTTAATAGGTATACATGGATCGATGCTTGGATCCATATCTCTCCTTCAAATTTAAGAGTTTATTGTCAAATGTATGTTAAAGATTTGATTATTGAAGTTAATTACGGATGACTTTTACCCATAATCACATTGTGAACCATTTCCTATTTAATGAGTTTATTGTCTTTTACTTGTTGAATCAACTGGATTCATATGTGATTTGTATACTTGTAATCTTTAGGTTTGGTTTCTTACTTGTGTTTGGTTCACAATCTGAAAATATATGTTCGCTTTTCTTCTAACAACACCTTTTTTTTATTACTTTTGATTCTCAACTTTTGTAGGGAGCTATGCCACTGGAAGTAAACAATAGCAACAAAGATCGTGATGAGTTATCTTAGAATTGCAATCAACTTGTTTCAATCGAAACCCGACAATCAAATTTGTTTCAACCGATTTATTGCAAGATATTTTTATAAAATCTATTATACTATGATCTAAGGATCTATATATGACATATTTGGATGTTGTATGATATCTAATTTGAATGCTGTATGGAGTTTATTTTGTATGCAAAAAATAGTTTATAGGGTTAAAATGATCATTTTTCTTGTTAAGAGGCAGCCGTTCAGATGCCTAACCAAACATCAGTTTATAGTTAAGATACAGGTTCATAAAGAGCCTCTGCATTATCCAGACTTCTATATCATTCAGATATGAATCTTCCAGATGCTACCAAACAACCTCTTACATGATATTTTGGGA
Organism: Lactuca sativa; assembly: GCF_002870075.4. Classification (NCBI taxonomy): domain Eukaryota; kingdom Viridiplantae; phylum Streptophyta; class Magnoliopsida; order Asterales; family Asteraceae; genus Lactuca; species Lactuca sativa. The sequence continues at coordinate 55,648,264 of NC_056625.2, forward strand.
ATGTATGATTTATCTTCTCAAGGCTAATATACATATTAATGAAAGAGTTGATATCTGATTTTGGTTCTTATAACAAGAAGGTCAAGTAGAAAACAATTAATCAACACAAATTATGTTGGGGAAAATGTATTTAAAAAGATAGAGTAAACTACCAACAATTTTGATTAATGAGAAGTCATCACTCGAAATCGGTAATACCTAAAACCCTTGGTCCCTAAAAGGAGGGTTAACCCAACAACCAAACAAAACAAACAAGATTTGGAGATACAAAGATAGCAATGTCTAACAAACAATAAGTTAACAATCAACAAAATGAGAGATAATATATTGTAAATTGCACTAACAAACACTTACCAATGTATAGAAAAGTGATCCAAAAAGCATAAAATTAATATCACTTGGAATCTAACATAAGGAAAAAGGAAACTAATTAAACCCTTTAATAGAACAAAAAGGGTTTATATATACCCGTCAAGGGCTCCAAGTCATTTCAACTGATTCTTATGAGGCCAAGATGAAAATGCCCAGAACAGTCAGACTTTAGACAAAATTTCATTAATGGGTCTAAGTTGTTTCAACTTGTTATGAATATTTTAGAATATGAGAAGAAAATAGGAAGAATGGAATGCCAAATATTATTCATCGTGGTGAGAGTTATTCCCAAATTAGGAACTCACTCTTATCTATAGCAACATACAATTCCGCCAGAAAAAGACAAAACTACCCTTATTAGTTAAAGTTACATATTAAACTAACACAACTAATTCTCACGAGGTTGGAGACGAACTAACTTGGACCGTCATGTGAACAAAACTTTTCCCATTTTCCTTATCCCAAATCATCAAACGGATGTGAATAGGAAACATTGTGTATCACCACAAAACAACAAATTAAGCATATACTCAAAACTAGTTCTTTATATTTTGTTGATAAAAACACAACATATAACATGCATATCTAAGAAATATACTCAGATTTTACATATTAACAAGCTTTTGAACATTAATTGGAAGCATATATCGTCGTGATCCACTGTGTGTGTATATATATATATATATATATATATATATATATATATATATATATATATATATATATATATATAGGGAAATTGTCAGAAAAATCCCAATATTTTCAGGAATGTTACACTTTAGTCCCAAGATTTTTTTTTGAACATACAAGTCCCGATTATTTCATTTTGGCTCAAGTTTACAAAAAAGTCATTTTTTTCTTTTAATAGGAAATGACATATTATTGTGTTTTTACAAACAATCAGGACTTTTATGTTCAAAAACAAAATCTTGGGACTAAAATGTAATTTTCCTGAAAATATTGGGACTTTTCTGACAATTTCCAATATATATATATATATATATATATATATATATATATATATATATATATATATATATATATATATATAACCAAAAGATTCAAATGTTCAGAAATACATTACTCTACAATGAGCATTCAATCTAGAATATAATTCTTAATATTGTAACGTCCTAAAAATATTAAGTAAAAATTTCATTTCTCAAACAACTAAAACCATTCATTCATTTGTCCAAAAGATAATCAGAGTATAAAGTATTCTCAAACATCAAAGTAAAATCATAAAACAGATAATGTGAAATAAGACTCCTCGTCTTCTATGCAAGTATTATAAAGACAACAAGAATCATACATAAGACAATGAGAAGACTCACTTCACACATGCAGTCAAACAACTACAACTCAAAAATTTGAGAGACCGGTGCTACAATTCACCTATCGAAATATCCAAGGTCAAACCTTAGTCTACATTCCACAACTAGCAATTTGACCAGAAGTTAGCCAAGTCAAAAAGTCAATAGTTAAAGTCAACACCAGTTGACCTCCGCATCATGGCCAACCCATGGCCACCTCATGGCTATCCAACTCAGTCGCAATCAGAAACCGCTACCACGTTGTGGCAGGTATGCCACCATGTCATGGCAGCGTCCAGGAAAAATAGTTGTGAAGTCCTCCATCGCCACGTTGTGGCTACTACACTTGGAAAGCTTAATGGAATCAGTCCTTAATCCGTTAAGTCCCTTGTTCTTACTTTCCAGTAAGCTTCTTAAGACCCTAATGGTCTATAAAAATCAAAACTTTATGGACATGCATTACCTATGCATTTCCTTCACTCGACTAGGTCAAAAGACGAGGAAAATGTCCTAAAACTCATGCATGGTTCTCAAAACTCATTTATCTTCTAGATCCAAAAGATATAGTGACTAAGGGACCAATGTGAGCCATAAGGTTGCAAACTATATCTCATCTAACCAATCCATTCTCAAATATGGGCCAAAATTGCTATAAAACCTAGATCTATGAAGAGAGAACCAAAAAGGTGGAAGCTTGAAGTCTTACAAATGGTCCAGAGAGTGATTCCAAGAATGGTTAGGAGTTGGTTGCTTGATCCTTGCACCAAAGCCTTATTCTTTTTTCTTTAAAGTGAACCAAAAAAATCAAAATGAGCTCAAGGCTTATAAAGGGGCTAGGGTTTGCTCAATAACACTTTTGTAGGTGATGGAAGCTGAGGGTCGAGGAAACCCTAGCCATCACATCCTTTAAATAAGGCCTTAAGCCTAGAAACTAGGGTTTTGCATATCTGCCCCCACCATGCTGTGGTAAGCATCATGTCACGTTGTGGTGTTCTACATAAACCATGCGTTTCATGCAGGAATGCCACGTCTTGGTGATTACTTCACCACGTCATGGCCAATCACAAATTTCAAAAACTAAAAGGTGCAATTCATACTTGAAATCGGGTGTTACAACTCTCCCCCACTTGAATCTGTTTTTTTCCTCAAAATCCGCCTCGGTTAGGGTCTCTGAATTCAGTACCTAAAAATTCGTAAGATCTCTCTCTCCAATTACTTTAGAAAACTAGGCATCCAAAGAAAGTTTGAGAGCCCACTCGAAACTCTATTATTGCCAACAAAACACCATCTTTAATAATACACCATTGTAACAACTACCTCACTCTTCCAATTTTTAAGACCCAACTAATAATGAAAACCACTCAAACTGGGAAACTTTTGTAACTGCAACAATATACCAACTCAATCACTGCACTTCATGAGACCAAGAACTCATTAGTCTAAACTCCAGAGACAATACCCAAGCCTAATAATCATCCATTCATTGTTCCAACCCCTAATCCCTTAATACGTTTACCACCCAACTATGCAGAATGAATACTCAAAACATCCCAACCGTGACTTCCAACCAATCCTAAATCTGAAAACTATGTCCAAAAGGTGTCAGATAGACACTTGAATTCCATACAAATCATCATTGATCCACTGCTCCCATGAGCGTAACATTGGTCAATCCAACAGAAAATTTCATGTAGAATCCACACTCCCACGCCAACACAGGTGCACAACCGTTTAAAAAACCGTCCAAGAGACCTATAACAAATTCCGTCACGGGTAACTTAACTCATGCGGGCCATTCTCACAAAAATGAGCAAGGACACACTAAGAAGGAAATCAACAAGGAACTGCCGATAAGCAATCATGACTTTTCTAACAAGTCAAATCCTACAAATACAGCCCCAAACTTGCCAATAACTGTGACATAAGTACGAATTCAATGCTGCTAAAACACCCAACTATGCCAAACGACTAATGGATCAACATATGGGTCTCCACTACATAACTGCTGATTCCAACTCACCTAAGTCAAATCCATGATGGTTCATGATATGTTGTAACACCATTCAACCATGGAAAGAGAAACATGCGGTTCTACAACATCCTTGACATCGTCCTACCATGGGCATGTAGACCTACAAACCACACCTCAGTGGGCCTACAAGCACATAGACAACATCCCACCAACCTGCAGGAACCCAATCAACATTCTAATTGACACTTTACAAACACAAAATGAGCCATGTAGCTCAATAACACGTAGACTGTCACACCCCCAAACCGAAACGGCGGAAACGTTCGGGGGTGGATGACGCCATGCGTAGTATCACAATAGTTGTGTCATAAAAAGCATATTAAATACAACCGAACATTGAATACATATATGAATAAGATTTACATTGTCTTAGTACAAATTTTTGTTTCTTAGCAAAAGTAAAATAGAAAGACGTGACTCTACGCGCCGACTTCTCCAAAAGGCCTGGAAGTACCTGTCTACTAATTCCCTGAGAATACAAGCAGTTTTGAAAGAATATCAACATAAAGCTGGTGAGTTCATAAGCATTTGGTTTTGGTGGGAAATGTTTCTTTGATCCTTTTGAAGAGTGTTCCTCAAGAAAATCTTATATTTTCTTTTGAAAAGTGTGTTTGAAAAACCCATTCATTCCATGATTTCTTGGTTTATACTAGTTATGTATAAACCAATGTCGGATAGACAGTTAACTGCGTGGATCTGCCCTAAACCCACAACCAAACAAGGAACAGGGAATGAGGCAGAAATCATACATTCCACAGTCTATCAGGTATTCTTCATACATGACTCAGATGTATAAACTAAGGAATCATGGAAATCAATAATGAAAGTTCGTTAGTTACATGTAAAAACAATCCGTTTATCAAAAGCCGAGTTAACCCACGAAAATCCTATATTTTCCCTAAAAGTTGATGGTTGGTTATCATATCCGTTTTGAATTGAGGTGTACAAGTATCTACCATACTTATATTGATAAACGTTGTTTTCTTTTAAAAACCTTGGTTACTCCCAATGAGGTAAGTTAGCCTTATTATATGGATAAAACTGATAAAAGAAAACGTATTGAACTAAATCCTGAAGGTACTATTAATACCCTCTAGTAATCAAATCGGTTATTACTTTGAGGTTAGTTCACTTGATTCATTATTACAAAAGTAAATCTCTGCTATCTAGGTTGTGAGTTTTATAACCATACAATAACTTGATATGGCATGTAATGGGGCCAATATCTTTTATGACTTTTGTCACCCAAAGACCTGTTGGTCCGACTGTAGCTAGCAATAAGATGCAGGATAGTCAGTCCCGTATAGATCTATGCACAACAATCACGCTCTCCCTACAAGAGATTCTGGTTACAAGAGCTAGTACTACACTCTCGAATTCGGTGGGAATGTTACCAAGGAGGTGTCTCCAACTTAGACTAGCAAATTTACAAGTAACAACATAGAAAACCCTTTTGTGATTAACATGAATCCTTTATAAAAAGATACTTTTTACTACATGACTCATAAGTTCATTACTCTAGTTTTGGAAACTGTTTCTACGAGTTGATTTGTTAATCGTTTGGTAAAATTGTTTTCCCTGTTAAAAGCATTCTGAAAATATAATTATCTTAAGCAAAATAATATATTTGAGCACAAGTTTCCTTGTACTTTTGCTTGTATCCCCCCTGAAAAACATGAAAAAATCAGAAAAACATAGGGGTATGAACTCATCGTTTGACGTGCGATTCGAGTGTAAGTTGCTAGGAATTGCTGAGTGTCAAGTAAAGCCTCGAGCACAAACGGATCCTATTTAGCATGTAGAAGTACATATATGTATTATGTTAGGGCATAACACTATTTGTTATGGAAGGAAACCACCTTAGGGACTAGGAAACACTTAAAACTAAGGGTTAGTATCACATGTGATTGAAGATGGGGAGTTTGCGACCCTAAAAGGAGTATACGGTTAGGGGTTTGTGGCCCAACAGGGTTTTCGGTCCATGGGTTTATGGCCCATGGGTTTTCGGCCCTTGAGTTTTCGGCCGTAATCACTAGAGGAAAAGTGTGATTCGTGGCATTTCTAGGTCCTTTCTAGCCTCTTGGAAGTGTTCTAAGTCCCATGCATGGCTTAAGGAAGGGTTTAAGACCAATAATTGACCAAAACTGGAGTTCTCGACCAATGAAGGGTGTATGGCCGTACACATGGTTTACGACCATAAACCCCTTTTGTGTTCATGATTTTGGGTCGATTTTTAGGTGAAAATCAATGGTTTCTAGTAGATATCAAGCATATGGAGTAGTTACTTACTATTAGGAAGCTTGAATAAGGTTTTAGTCACCAAGAACTAGTGTGTGCTCTTGGTGTTCTTGGTGAGAGAGAAAATCTAGACAAATGATGAGATTAATGAGGTAGGAACATGGTTTTATCACTAGATAGAGGAATGAAGCAACAATTAGAGGTGAAAAACCCTTACAACTTGAAGATCTTGGAGGAAACTCGATGAAGGTAGAGAGAGAAAGCATTTGAAGTGTGTAAAGTGACAAATGAAGGCCATATACCCTATATATAAGGTAGAGTTTTCGGCCAAAGGGTGGGGTGGGGGGTGTACGGCTGTAAACTCGAGTTTGCGGCCGTACACTCCTCTCGAAGGGGTGTTTGGCCCGGATGCTATGCTTTGACTTTGAAAACCTCGTTCCAGGACCCGAACCTTGATTGCACTGAGCTTAGCATATTTAATTAGACCCAAAATAATACTAACGTGAACATAAATAAATCTGAATTGATTTATTTTTAAACGGTTCGTACAACAGAAATTTCGGGTTGTCACACAGACCCCACTACAATCGATGAAACATCAGACGGAATATGATTACACGAGATCAAAAAGCAGTGTAGAGACTGTTTCATTCCAAAAGCAATAAATCAGATGTCACACCCCCAAATCGGAACGACGGTAACGTTGGGGGGCGGAGGACGTCATGTATTGTAACAACCCGAAGTTGTTCATCGCCGAAAACCCGTTCTACCCGAATAACTCGTCGGAAATCGAAATGTCCCGTTATCGTTTTTGGGCTTAGTTAACTAAAATTATATATTTATTTTCATTCAATGAGGGTCCAAATCATTTAGGAACTCATGAATTTAGCCCAAAACATTTATTTCATAAGTTTTAGAAATATCCTCGTCGGGTGACGGAAACTCAATCGGGTGCGACCCAAAGCATCGTTTAAGGCCGGTATCGGGTAGAATTCCTCCGTGTCCAAGTTTTAGGAACTATATAAACATGTTTAAGCACTCATTTGAAGCTTTTTCCTTCTCTCTCTACTCTCTCTCTAACCTCTCTCCTAAATCCAAGGATTAAGTGTCCAAAACTCAAATTTAAGGCTTCAAATCCTTAAGGTACCTTCCTAGCCTTAATCTATAGCATGTTTGGCTTCCAAATTAGACACTTAATCATGAAATTGGACAATATATGTGAGTTTACGGCCCAGGAGGCTGCCTAGGCCGTAAACACCATTTAGAAGAGTTTTTAGCCCTCAAACTCCTTCCTAGACTCAATTGGACTTTAGATATGGCTAAGGGACTTCAAAATATGGACATAGAACACTTAAAACTTTGATTTTGAGGACTTTGAAGGAGTTTACGGCCAAGGCATAAGCTTGGGCTGTAAACTCATGTTAATGGGGTTTTTCATGCCTTTAAACCCTTCCAAATCACCTCTATGGCTTAGTTATGAATTATAGGACCTTGGTAATAGCATTTGGACACTTGAAACATAATTTTTGGGGGACTTAGATGAGTTTACGGCCAAGGATAGTGCTTGGGCCGTAAACTCCCCAAAACTTGGCATAAATCCAATTCTAAGGTGTTAGAAAGCCATCCAACACCACCAAAAGCCTTGGAATAAATCAAGGGACCAACCAAAAATACTTTAAGGGCCTTAAACACATCATTCATGGGATTTCTAAGAGTTTACGGCCAAGACCTGTTCTTGGGCCGTAAACTCCAAAATTTTTGGTGTTAGAATGCAAACTAAACACCCCTAAGGCCCTTAGATGAATTTTAGAAGCCATTCTATGCAAGTTTTAGACCTTAAAACACTTTGTAGCACCCTATAGAAGAGTTTACGGCCATGAGGGGGGGTCTCATAGGCCGTAAACTCCATAACACCCCTCAAATGTCCCATAAAACTCATGTTAGGCCTTGGAATAATTCTATTAATCACATGTGATTTGTTTTAGCAACATTTAACACCATTTTCATGAGGATTAAGGAGTTTACGGCCAGGAGCCTATACTAGGCCGTAAACTCCCATAAATTAATCATTTTGGTGATTTAAAATCATTTCAAGTCCTTAAACCAAGTCTAGAAATTATCCCCTAAGTGTTAGAAGTCATTTAGCACCATAAACCACACCCACCATGAGTTTACGGCCGTAAACTCATGGGGAATGGGTGTTTTTAGATCAAAACTCTTATATTAGTTTACTCATGGAGAGTAAACTCAAGTCCCAAGTCCCTAGTGTCATTTCACGTCCTTAAACGCCACCCGGGTCCCTCCAAACACTTGTATCGGAGTGTTTTCGCGACTTGAAGCAAGTGTCCCTATCATATAAATAAACTAAGTCCTAATTAGATACAAATGTGTATCTTTACATTATAATTAGGAACCTCGTGTATTTACAAGCCCCGGATCCACTCTTAGCATCCAAATCGTCATACTTCTCGTCTGGTGAGTTCATACCCCTACGCCTTTTTCACTGTTTTTAACTGTTTTCAGGGGGGGAATACAAGCAAACCAAAACTGTTTTCAAATCATAACATTTATGTGTTTCAAATAATATCTGGCAACCTTATAAACTCTTATACTCCTTATGTATTATGTTGAGCATAAGGAATGATTTATCAATTACAACTAAATGGATTTTAGTTAAGAAAATAATCAAACTAATCAAATTATTATGGGAATAATTTGGGGTTCTATGTTTCTCTTTATATCATGTACTGATATTTGTATTAAGTTATTAGATAAACTATGTCTGATTCAGTTTATCTCTATATCATTCGAATGTTTTGCCAGATAGTCTCATTATATGTATCTATTTTTCAATGTATCATGTCTTGAAATCTTTGTATGTATGGTATCGTATGAGAATCCTGTGAATAGTTTAATACTAGCTTGTGAGATAGTCACTACCCTTTATGGATGATCAAGTAAATCCTCTCCGGAAGTGTAACCAGAGTCTCCTGGAGGGAGAGCGAGGAATTTGTGAATAGATCTATTCGGGACTGACAATCCCACACCTTAACTGCTAGCTACAGTTAGGCGGGCACGCCTGGGGTGACAAATTCTGTATATCATTCGACGTCTGACTAGCGTCAAGGAGGTCTCGTTGTCATATCAGCATGGTTACCCGACTCACAATACGTATTAATATAAACTTATTCACAGCTAGGATCTGTTTAGAATCTATATCTTGTTCGGGATGGTAATCCCATGGTCTTGTAATCTATATCTCGTTCGGGATGGTAATCCCATGGTTTTATGTCTGTATCTCGTTCGGGATGATAATCCCATGATCTTGTGTCTACATTTCGTTCGGGATGATAATCCCATGGTTTTGAAACTAAATCTTATACGGGATGATAATCCCATGATTTTATCAAGCTATCTTATATCTAGTTTCGGGATAGTGATCCCATGGTTTATCAAGCTATTTTGTATCTACTTTCGGGATAGTGATCCCATGGTCTTTATCGAATTATCTTATAACTGGTTCGGGATGTAGTCCCAAGGTTTTCAAAATACTTTTTACTTACAGTTCGTCTAAATTATAGTTTTGTATATTAAACTATACTATGTGTTATTCAATCAAACTTGTAATTAGGAAAATATGGGATTTTCCTGGGGTTAACTTATATCTTGTAATAGAACTGTAACGAAAGATAACTTAACTACTTTACATAAGAAAATATGGGATTTTCTTGGATATCAAACCTTTTCAGAAAACTAAAGGAAACCGATACATTTTCACAAAACAAAACCGCTTATGAACTCACCAGCTTTATGCTGATTTTCAAACTGCTTGTATTCTCAGGTCCAAGTTAGACAGGTACCCGGCGATATCTTTTGGTGAAGATGGAGTGCTCCGAAGACTCGTCTCTTTTGTTCATATGATATATGTATAACTTTGTACAATTTACTTTTGAACCAAATGTAAACTTTCATATATATGTAATGTAATGGTTGTTTACTGTGATTACTATGTACATTGGATTTGATACACGACACGGAGTCAACCCCGGGAACGTTTCCGCCTTTGGTTTTCGGGGTGTGACAGATTGGTATCAGAGCCCTTGTTTATAGTGAACATAGTATACCAAACCTTACATGGTATAAAACTATAAACATTAAGGGGCCTAAGTGCTCTGAACTAAAAGTATCCTACAAGATATAAGTATTTTCAAAAGTATTTAAGTATGCCGAGCTGTCGAAATCCGTAACTATAAGTAGAACAAAACATAAGTAAATGGGTGTTGTATACTACGGTTAAACCTGGGCAGTTATGTAGTCGTGTCTAGGGTCAATATAGCCTGGCCAACTATATTCATTCGAGACACGGCCAACATGTGCTTGGGAGTGACTGTGGCATGCGGCATACCTAAAACTTACCCAATATCCCAAACAACAAATCGTCGCTGCAGCGAACCATGAAATACTATGGGAGTATTTCTCGAGCCGATCCTTTGTAGAAATTCTCGTATACGTGTTATTCCTTGATCATTCCTCTAGCGATAAAATGTTCTATCTTGATAACTCCTTTCTGCTTTATCGCTTTGTATGATGCTATATTTGCCATGATGAGATATCTCCTGTCCCATATCTCTTGATTCAATTCAGAGGACTTATGATCCTCTCTTTCCTGATCTTGTTAGATCACGATGCCTCCAAGAAAGAGAACCAGCTCAACGAACAACAGCAATCCTCCTCCGCCACCACCTCCTATTCAAATCGATTTGGAAACACTTCAAGCAACCATTTCTGCTACCATATCAGCTCTCTTACCTCAACTGAACTCGAGGAGTTCAGGAGGTGGAACCCAGAACCCAGATGATAATCAGGGATACCAAAAAGGGGGTTCCTATAAGGACTTCATGAACGCAAAACCGACATTCTTCGATGGCACAGGGGGTGTCATTGCTTTAACCCGATGGTTCGAGAGAATCGAATCAATCTTTGAAATATGTGGCTGTTCGGAGTCTGATAGAGTCAAGTTTGCCGCCTGTACCTTCCTAGACAAAGCCCTGACTTGGTGGAATAGCCGAGTCAAATCCTTAACTTTACCTGTAGCCAATGCTATGGGTTGGGAAGCTATGAAGGAGCTTCTTCTCGCAGAGTATTGCCCTCGGGGCGAACTTCAGAAGCTAGAACACGAACTTTGGAACCTTAAGATGAAGGGTTCCGACATAGCTGCTTATACCTCAAGATTCGATGATCTGGCGTTACTTTGTCCGGGAATGGTTACCCCAGAGAGTAAAAAGATAGAGAGATTCATCTGGGGGTTGACCCAGCCAACAAAAGGGAATGTCTTGGCTGCGAAGCCAGACACTTTTGACAGTGCCAAGTGCCTTGCGAAAATCCTGATAGATCACGAAGACAACTCTGATGAAGAAGCTACTACCCCCGAGCCAGTCACTAGTGGAGGCGGAAGTAAAAAGAAATCCTGGAACAAGCGGAAGGCCCAGAGTACGCAAGGGTCTTCTAAGAAACAACAAACGGTAGCAGTCCATGCTGCTACTGCCCCTGTCGCTGTTTCAGCTGTAGGTTCCACAGCCCAAACTCCCGCCAGTGGATATACTGGTACCCTTCCTTGGTGTGGTAAGTGTAACTACCACCACCGCATTCCTGGACCATGTCGCGAAAGGATCTGCGACAACTGTGGCAATAAGGGCCATCTTGCGCGAACCTGCAGAAAACCAGCCAAACCAACGAACCAATCATCTGGAACGGGAATCAGTCCGGCCTGCTACAACTGTGGGGAAGCTGGGCACTTCAGAAGGAATTGTCCCAAGACAGCTACAACCACAAATCCCTCTACTGCCGCAGGTATATCTCTATTTGATAATTCTTATGCTTGCAACTCTTTTTAATTTTGGGTACAAAAAGGGAAACCTATTATCTATCTATTCGAACGTATTCTAAACTCAATCTTTCGCATGTAATCGAAATGTATACCGTCGAGACGACTAACTAGTGAGATAGAGAACACTAACTTCGTATCTATAGATTAAATCCTCGGTCCGGAGGACTATTCTATTCCATTCGATTTATAAAGGGGGAAACTTTCCATGAAAATACTTTGGTGCCATGTTTAACCAGAAATGACCGAGTTTTCATTCGCGTTGTTATCTTTACTTTCGAAAGGGCCGCTCGTTAGATCTTTTTCTCGACCCGGTTCTCATGATCTTCGGCATCAAACTTCCGTATCATTTTATGCTTTAGAACTCAAAAGTTTTCCCAATATAAATTATCACGCATCCCTTGTTTCTGTGATTATTGAGAAACGGGAAATTAGCAACTATTCCCTCTAAATGTCTATCCCGAAGGATTTCCGGGAGTTTCTTTCGAGCATCTAGTTTAGTCTCACATCAAACCTTTCGAGATCTTCGTAGAGATCGATTCAGCAACCTTCAGGTTTCGGATGCCCTTAGAGCTTGGTAATATCTATCTAGACCATCATGTCTCGAATCCTTAGAAGCGTCTGCCCAACGAAACCCTAGTGATTCCTTTGAGGAAACCGAAGTCATTCGGGGTAGGAGCTTCCACGAGAAAGCAGATTGATATCGTAGATTGAGAGAGAGTCAAGAAGCGAAACCAAGACATGTCCCGATAATGAGAATTCGTTAAGAACGCCCAGTAGAGACCTGATTCCACTTGAGAAAGTGAAGATCCAAAGCAACAAATCCATTCGTGTTTCATTCCAATCCATGACCTGTATCTTATTCTTTGAATTTCGGGACGAAATTCCCTTTAACGGGGGGATAATATAACAACCCGAAGTTGTTCATCGCCGAAAACCCGTTCTACCCGAATAACTCGTCGGAAATCGAAATGTCCCGTTATCGTTTTTGGGCTTAGTTAACTAAAATTATATATTTATTTTCATTCAATGAGGGTCCAAATCATTTAGGAACTCATGAATTTAGCCCAAAACATTTATTTCATAAGTTTTAGAAATATCCTCGTCGGGTGACGGAAACTCAATCGGGTGCGACCCAAAGCATCGTTTAAGGCCGGTATCGGGTAGAATTCCTCCGTGTCCAAGTTTTAGGAACTATATAAACATGTTTAAGCACTCATTTGAAGCTTTTTCCTTCTCTCTCTACTCTCTCTCTAACCTCTCTCCTAAATCCAAGGATTAAGTGTCCAAAACTCAAATTTAAGGCTTCAAATCCTTAAGGTACCTTCCTAGCCTTAATCTATAGCATGTTTGGCTTCCAAATTAGACACTTAATCATGAAATTGGACAATATATGTGAGTTTACGGCCCAGGAGGCTGCCTAGGCCGTAAACACCATTTAGAAGAGTTTTTAGCCCTCAAACTCCTTCCTAGACTCAATTGGACTTTAGATATGGCTAAGGGACTTCAAAATATGGACATAGAACACTTAAAACTTTGATTTTGAGGACTTTGAAGGAGTTTACGGCCAAGGCATAAGCTTGGGCTGTAAACTCATGTTAATGGGGTTTTTCATGCCTTTAAACCCTTCCAAATCACCTCTATGGCTTAGTTATGAATTATAGGACCTTGGTAATAGCATTTGGACACTTGAAACATAATTTTTGGGGGACTTAGATGAGTTTACGGCCAAGGATAGTGCTTGGGCCGTAAACTCCCCAAAACTTGGCATAAATCCAATTCTAAGGTGTTAGAAAGCCATCCAACACCACCAAAAGCCTTGGAATAAATCAAGGGACCAACCAAAAATACTTTAAGGGCCTTAAACACATCATTCATGGGATTTCTAAGAGTTTACGGCCAAGACCTGTTCTTGGGCCGTAAACTCCAAAATTTTTGGTGTTAGAATGCAAACTAAACACCCCTAAGGCCCTTAGATGAATTTTAGAAGCCATTCTATGCAAGTTTTAGACCTTAAAACACTTTGTAGCACCCTATAGAAGAGTTTACGGCCATGAGGGGGGGTCTCATAGGCCGTAAACTCCATAACACCCCTCAAATGTCCCATAAAACTCATGTTAGGCCTTGGAATAATTCTATTAATCACATGTGATTTGTTTTAGCAACATTTAACACCATTTTCATGAGGATTAAGGAGTTTACGGCCAGGAGCCTATACTAGGCCGTAAACTCCCATAAATTAATCATTTTGGTGATTTAAAATCATTTCAAGTCCTTAAACCAAGTCTAGAAATTATCCCCTAAGTGTTAGAAGTCATTTAGCACCATAAACCACACCCACCATGAGTTTACGGCCGTAAACTCATGGGGAATGGGTGTTTTTAGATCAAAACTCTTATATTAGTTTACTCATGGAGAGTAAACTCAATTCCCAAGTCCCTAGTGTCATTTCACGTCCTTAAACGCCACCCGGGTCCCTCCAAACACTTGTATCGGAGTGTTTTCGCGACTTGAAGCAAGTGTCCCTATCATATAAATAAACTAAGTCCTAATTAGATACAAATGTGTATCTTTACATTATAATTAGGAACCTCGTGTATTTACAAGCCCCGGATCCACTCTTAGCATCCAAATCGTCATACTTCTCGTCTGGTGAGTTCATACCCCTACGCCTTTTTCACTGTTTTTAACTGTTTTCAGGGGGGGAATACAAGCAAACCAAAACTGTTTTCAAATCATAACATTTATGTGTTTCAAATAATATCTGGCAACCTTATAAACTCTTATACTCCTTATGTATTATGTTGAGCATAAGGAATGATTTATCAATTACAACTAAATGGATTTTAGTTAAGAAAATAATCAAACTAATCAAATTATTATGGGAATAATTTGGGGTTCTATGTTTCTCTTTATATCATGTACTGATATTTGTATTAAGTTATTAGATAAACTATGTCTGATTCAGTTTATCTCTATATCATTCGAATGTTTTGCCAGATAGTCTCATTATATGTATCTATTTTTCAATGTATCATGTCTTGAAATCTTTGTATGTATGGTATCGTATGAGAATCCTGTGAATAGTTTAATACTAGCTTGTGAGATAGTCACTACCCTTTATGGATGATCAAGTAAATCCTCTCCGGAAGTGTAACCAGAGTCTCCTGGAGGGAGAGCGAGGAATTTGTGAATAGATCTATTCGGGACTGACAATCCCACACCTTAACTGCTAGCTACAGTTAGGCGGGCACGCCTGGGGTGACAAATTCTGTATATCATTCGACGTCTGACTAGCGTCAAGGAGGTCTCGTTGTCATATCAGCATGGTTACCCGACTCACAATACGTATTAATATAAACTTATTCACAGCTAGGATCTGTTTAGAATCTATATCTTGTTCGGGATGGTAATCCCATGGTCTTGTAATCTATATCTCGTTCGGGATGGTAATCCCATGGTTTTATGTCTGTATCTCGTTCGGGATGATAATCCCATGATCTTGTGTCTACATTTCGTTCGGGATGATAATCCCATGGTTTTGAAACTAAATCTTATACGGGATGATAATCCCATGATTTTATCAAGCTATCTTATATCTAGTTTCGGGATAGTGATCCCATGGTTTATCAAGCTATTTTGTATCTACTTTCGGGATAGTGATCCCATGGTCTTTATCGAATTATCTTATAACTGGTTCGGGATGTAGTCCCAAGGTTTTCAAAATACTTTTTACTTACAGTTCGTCTAAATTATAGTTTTGTATATTAAACTATACTATGTGTTATTCAATCAAACTTGTAATTAGGAAAATATGGGATTTTCCTGGGGTTAACTTATATCTTGTAATAGAACTGTAACGAAAGATAACTTAACTACTTTACATAAGAAAATATGGGATTTTCTTGGATATCAAACCTTTTCAGAAAACTAAAGGAAACCGATACATTTTCACAAAACAAAACCGCTTATGAACTCACCAGCTTTATGCTGATTTTCAAACTGCTTGTATTCTCAGGTCCAAGTTAGACAGGTACCCGGCGATATCTTTTGGTGAAGATGGAGTGCTCCGAAGACTCGTCTCTTTTGTTCATATGATATATGTATAACTTTGTACAATTTACTTTTGAACCAAATGTAAACTTTCATATATATGTAATGTAATGGTTGTTTACTGTGATTACTATGTACATTGGATTTGATACACGACATGGAGTCAACCCCGGGAACGTTTCCGCCTTTGGTTTTCGGGGTGTGACATGTATAGTATCACGACAATTGTAAAATAATAATCAAAGCAACAACAACCATCGTATTAATAATATAAAGTTTACATTGTTTTCAAAACATTTCATGTTTTACATTATAACTATATCAAAAGTTAAGACGTAAAGCTCCGTCTTCGCAACACCTAAGAGGGTACCTGTCTACTAACGTTCCTGAGAATACAAGTGGTTTGAAAAAGTGTCAACATAAAGTTGGTGAGTTCATAAGTATTTTTGTTAGAAAAGTATATAATTTTATTCTTAGGAAAAGTTCGCTTGTTCCTCCAGAAAACCCTATATTATCTTAATAAGTAATATGACCTTACCCATTTCTTCTGCGATTACTTAGTGAATACAAATTATATATAATCCAGATCGAATAAATAGTTGAACGTATGAATCTGCCCTAAGCCCACAACCAAACAAGAAACAGGAAGTAAGGCGGAAATCATACATTTCACTGCCTATCGGATCTTAATTATATATAACCTAACGTATTGTAATGCCCCATTTTTTTTGTTTTATAGTTTAAAATCGTTAATTATCGGAGAAATATATTTATAATGTTAAGGGTTATTATTTTCGGGTTGAAAGTAATAATATGATTTTAATGATTCATATTAGTTTGTACAAGGTATATATGAGGGGTTAGAAAGATATAACATTAATAAAAAATGTTAAGTTTGCTAAGTAGTTAAAAAGGAGGACCTAAGTGTAAATTTTTTGAAGCATGGGGATCAAAGTAAGCCAATGAGGAACATAAACTAATATAAAACTTAACTGTATCCACTCACTAGTTCGATCATGCAAAAGGAAACGGCTCCAAGTTGAAGAATTTACGGAATTCCCGTTTTTGAAGACCTTGCAGCAGTGTTTGGATGATCTCCGGAGAATTATCCATTGGATCATCGTGAAATTCGGAGTGCCCCCTCCCAAGACATATATCAAAGTTTTGACCGTTGGGATTTTGGTTTCAATATCTGGAGCTCGAGTTACAGATCGCCGATCATGGAAGAAGTTTTAGGGTTGTTGTCAAAATCGTTTTCGGTGCAAGGCTTGTATGGGGCTTTCAATCTCAAAAACATAGGTATGATTTCTTCCTCACTGATTCGAAAAGTACTTTAGGACCTAGGGCTGATTTGTTACAGACTTGGAAGGTTTTAATTGAATCTGGGACCAATAAGTGGATTGAACCATAACCCTAGTTTTATCTTTCTGAAAAATCCACTGTTTTGTACCATTTTTGTAAATATCATAACTAATTCTAGAGACATCATTTTTGGACGAACTCAGTGCCCAAAGTTTCATTTTGGAGTGTACTACATTTCATTTGTTTTGACCAAAATCCATAAATGCATGTAGCTAGAGTAAAAACGACTATTTACCCAAACTGGTCTGGAATGATCTGTTATGTGAGGCAGTTTTGTAAACTTTGTCATAAATGGTAGAAAAATCGTATGAATGTGTGCAAGTAATACTTTTAAATTTAAAGACATGATCTATCTTCAACTGATACATTTTTGAAAAACACAAAGATTAAGGTGGGCAAAATAGGTCCTGAATAGACCCTAATTTTTATGTAGAAATCTGGAAAATTTACCCATTAGTTATATTCATAATTAAGGCAATTTAATAACTAAAACCATCTCAATTTATTATTATTAGGAAGTGTGAAGGGCAAGCATGTGTGAGTGAGTTTCGGTTTGCTTTGGAGGTTGCTTTTCTTTTGGAGGTGAGTTCCTCACTACACCGTGTTGTGTTATATATTCTTTACATTAGCTCGTGTATGTTATGTATTGTATTATTTATGTGGGTATTACTAGGCGGGGTAGAGTCTAGTTGTTTGCCTCACATATTGTGGATTATGCATGGTAGGACTCGGCGCATCTGAGTGGGGATCAGGCGTAGCCAATGTGTCCCAAAGGCTCGACGAACTGAGCAAGGGGGATCGGGCATGGCCAATGTGTCCCAACGGGTTCGGGTACAGTGGATAAGGCTTAGGCAATGTGTCCCAAGGACTCGATGCATTGAGAAAGGGGGATAGGGCCTAGCCAGTGTGTCCCAGTAGGAGTATGTTTGTTACTGATTCGTTCTTTGACATGCATGCGTGGTTATGTGTTTGATACCGTTTGTATCCGTATATAGGGGTAAGGACTATATGATATGATACTGTATGTGTTGAATTCACTAAACTTTGTGCTTACCCCCTTGTCCCTTAAAATTACTATTTCAGGTCCACAGGATGGTCGGGCATGATTGTATACACTGGCTTGAGGTGGGTTTTTGGAATTAATATTGAATTTGTTTTCTTTTCATTAATTTTAGAATTATAACTAATAATGTTCGGAAACATAATCGATCTTGGGGTTTGGTATTTCATTTGTTTTGAATAAAATATATTAAATGGATGATTTATGTTTTTTTAAATTTAAATTAATTGCAAATTTTGGGATGTTACACGTATTCGCCAAGAAATTACATAATTAACAATAATGATCCTTTTAGATATGATAAATGTGTTTCCTTCAGAAAATCCTATCTTTTCTTAGTAAAATGGTGACCACAATAGTTCTTTCTACGATCACTTTAGTTTATACTAGTTATATATATAATCTAATATCGAACGGACAGTTGAATGTATGAGTCTGCCATAAACCTACAACCAAACAAGGAATAGGAAGTAAGGCGGAAGTCACACATTCCACTGCCTATCAGATGTTATTTTTATATAGCCCTGATGTATAAGCTAAAGAAATCATAGAATTAAAAATTAAAGGTCCTTTGTGTTATACTAGTTTGTAAATAAGTGTTGAATCTTTTGTAAATTAATGATGTTTATCCTGGAAAATCCATTATTTACCATAAAATCGAATTGTAGTTTTAAACCTTCCAAGACCGAAAAGTACAAGTATTATTGCCATACTTAATTTAATGATATGTAGTTTTAATCATAAGTAAAACTAATTGAATACGTGTTTGCACTATAAACTAGATATGAAGTTAATACCCTCCTACGATTACTTAGTACATACGAGTTATATAAAATCGAGATCGAAGAGACAATCGATTGGGTGAATCTGCCCTAAGCCCATAACCAAACAAGGAACAGGAAATGAGGCAGAAATCACATAGTCCATTGTCTATCGGACATTAATTTTATATAACCTTGATGTAAGGGCTAAGTAATTACAGAGTTATTTCCCCTTAAGACTGTGTAACACTATATCTTAACGTAAATAATTAGTTAATACTTATTGTAAATATTCATTATAACCATACTAATATGACTAATGGTCTACACAACGTTCTTCAGGCGTCGTAAAGTTAATGACATTTGTCACCCCTGAACTTTCGTTCCAACTGTAGTTAATAGTCAGGGCGCGGGATTGTCAGTCCCGTATAGATCTATACATAAACTCACGCTCTCCCTCCGGGAGACTCTGGTTATAATTAGGATTTTAACGGGTACCATATTTGGTACATCAGGCGGTTCACAATCCTGTATTAACTAGTTTACATAAAGTGAAAAACCTTTTTGTGAGTAACATGTATTTTTGTAAAAATATCCCTTTGTTCCATAAACTATACCTATTACAGTTTATAAGTTTATTTCCACGTTTTAACAATTTTCACGTATAAATTCCTATTAATGGTAAGAAAACACAATAAGTAAATTATATTGTTTAAACACAAGATTTCTTGTGTTTTACTTGTATTCCCCTCCCCCCCCCCCCCCCCCCCCCCCCCAAAACATTGAAAAAGCTTGGAAAAATATGGGGGGTATGAACTCACCTTATGTGTGGTTTTGACTAGATATCGAGACGAAAGCGGTGACCTTTGGATTAAAATACGGGAAAGTAATCGTATCCTACGAGTATTTTAACACACGATTGTGTGTGAATAAGATGTCTTAATAACACAAGTATTCTATAAAACTAAATAATTGAAGAATACTTACTATAGTATCTTAGGGATGAAACTTCAATTATATGATCCAGGGAACTTTGGTCTTTGATTTCTTAATAATGGAAGAAATATGGCTTGTTACTTGAGAGAGAAAAGAGAATGTTTTCGTTTACTTCTTGTGTGAAATAAGAGAAATGGTTCTAAGTTGTGACTTATATGTGAAGGAACTTATGAGGCGGTGAATGTGAGGTTTACGGATCTAATCACATTGGGAAGCTAACTATGGATAAAATATGAAGATATTTAGGAGTGTTTACGGGTGAAACATGTTCTAGAAAGGGTGTTTTAGATCACACTTAGGCCGTAAACACGTTTTGTTCTTTTAATTCCAACCGTGAACCCTTTTACACTATTTCCCCAAACCGTGAACACCTTAATACTTATTTGTTTTGGCCGTGAACTCCTTGTCCTATAATTCCTAGGTCGTGAACATCTTTATGGAATTGATTTCAAACCGTGAACTACTTTTGGCTTATCCCTAAAACCGTGAACACGTCGAGTGAATTGAATTCTAACCGTGAACACTTTTTTGGTTGGATTCTTTGGACCGTGAACCTAGTTTCTAGATGCTTTTGGACCGTGAACTGCCTTTCCCTTATTTACTTTGGACCGTGTACACATTTCTTCTAGAATTCCTTGGCCGTAAACACAAAGGGGTGGGTTATTTTATGGCTTAAACATTAGTCTTTTAACTTATATTAACTTATACTTGCTTAATCCAACATAACTGTCAATCTATTCTCAGTTACTAGTTTATAAACATGTCCTAATGGCCATAGGGAATACAATGCACCAAGGATTGCAATGTAGTTTACAATAGTACTTGGTTAGGGTTTAGACCATGCTAGGTCTAAAATTTTCGAGTTGTGACATCAGACGAGAGTTATGCCTAAGAGACAGACAAAATTGGTTGAACTATCTAGATTTCATATTACCATGTGAACACACAACGCTCCTCAGGTTAATTGTGTTCCTTTTCCATCATAACCTTACCCAAATGGTTAAATACACAAATTAATGCAGTTAAATTGTTAACATAATTATTTTCCTGACAACTTAACAAGATCCCAACTTTAAATAAAACTGAACAGATCCCAACAATGCGCGACTATCCCAACTCAGAGTAAGATTCGAAAATATCCCAAAGTCCTGCTAGAACCCTGATCAGATCATCGTTAAATGCCAACCCCAATGATGGGAAATCTCAAACTGAACTTTATGTAGACATGAGGTCACACCAGGAAAATTGAGCAAAAACACTCCAACATCTGAACTTCTAATATCCATGGACAATTGTTAAACATGTTCCTACCAGAACAAAAATTCCACAACAAATCAAACCAAGGCGCAGTTACTCATAAACTTAGATATGCACCTAACAGAATTGATGAACGATCAACGCATCAACTGCACTTTCCACTTAACACAACTCGAAACCTTCGAACAACCTCAAGTGTTGACAATGAACGAAATACTCAACGACCGAAAATGAATTGATAACAAATCCAATGATTCAACACACTAATTAACAAATCCCATGCAAAAATATGTTGGATATAGTGTCTAAGTCCATAACTATATTTGGTATGTACTTGACCCGACCCGCCATGGTCCATTTGGGTTGCACTTCAGCCGAACAATTTATGGATAATCCTTTGAGAATAGTATAAGTTATGATTTATTAATATATTATAAGTTCTAATATATTAATATAAAATCATATTATTTAATTAGTATTGATCTATAATTAATCTAGGATTAATTTAGAGATCAAAAGTATTACTAATTAAATATGGGCTGTTATATTTATATAGTGTGGGCTAATGATTATTTGGAATGGGCTAGGCTTGCTTGGAAAGTCCATGGATACTCCATGGAGCTTTAACCCATGGATATCATGGAAATGAAGAGACATGGGTATTAGGGTTTACATGGATGTAACCCTAATCCACCACACTATATAAAGGAGGCTTTGGTTCTTGAAATCACACTAGTTGTGGTGAGTAAAGTAAGAGGGACGATTTCAAGATAGTTGTGACTATTCTCTCAAGGTTCCAAAGTTTGTGGTGATTTGTGATTTCCATTTGAGGCATCCACACTATTGGTGCTAGGCTCTAAAACTCCAAGCAATCAACTACAACTACAAGGTAAGTAATTCTACTAGCTTTATTTGATTCAAGTTCCCCATGCCATGCTAGATAGGATAAGAACTTTGGAAAAATAATTATTTACATGTATCTTAGTCAAACATAGATCCAAGGTTTCTAGGGTTGCATGTACACCATAGGAGTGTCAGAATGCTCAAACATAGACCATGGACGATAAGATTGCTGCTGCGTTCCGAGCGCAGCTACCAGAGATGTTTGGGTCGATTAAGACCGCGATGGTCGAGTATTTTGATGAGCGTTATGCCACCCTAGTAGAGACTACTGACGCTGTAGCCACTTCGACTGTAACAGCTGCGGGGGTTGGATGAGGAGGAGCCGGCAGGGCTTTCCAGTACCGGGACTTCGACAATACGAAGCCCCCGACATTTGAAGGTACACAGGATGATATTCGGGCTATGAGGTGGTTATCTGATGTGGAGGGATGTTTCTTCACGTGTTCGTGTCCTGCTGACCAGAAGGTCAGGTGTGCCCTGAACCTGCTGAGGCTTAGGGCGAAGGACTGGTGGAGGCTGACTACTGGGTTGTATACTGATGATCAGAGGGCTACTATTACCTAGGAGCAGTTCCGGGATATGTTTCGCACCCACTATGTTCCGCGCGTGGAACGGGAGTGGCTTGCTCAGGAGTTTTTTACCTTGAGACAGGATGGAGAGTCTGTGATGGAGATTACCTGTATGTTCACGGAGAGGGCTATGTTTTGCCCGGAGTTTACTTCAGAGCAGTCTCAGATGACTCGTTATCTGAGTATGCTCAAGACGGATATTCGACAGTTTGTGTCTACTCAGCGATGTGATACCCTCCTAGACCTACAGAAAGCTGCGCGGCGGCGTGAGTTGGAGATAGAGCTGCAGATGAAGAAGCAGCGTTAGGCACCAACACAGTCTCAGCCGGTGCCTAAGCGGTCTAAAACCGCTGATACACGGTCCGGGGGTCATCAGAGCCGCACTTGTGGAAAGTGTGGCAAGGCTTATTTGGGGGTTTGTCGAGCAGGAGGTGGGTGCCACAGGTGTGGCAAGGAGGGTCACTATGCCAGGGAATGTCGTCAGTCCGCCCCTCCAGCAGATATGATGATTTGTTTCCATTGTTGGTCATGTGAAGACCAACTATCCGCAGATTGCTGCCAAGCCGGCGCAGGGTTCCACGCCAGCTACTGTGAGTATTGGAGATGAGAGGCCAGTCAAGATGGAGCCTCCGAAGGCTCAGGGTTGCGCCTTCCAGCTCACGGCCGAGGAGGCCAAGGCAGCACCAGATGTGGTTACTGGTATGATTCTATTCTCTATCTTAGTTATTGTATTTGTGCTATGCTTATTGGTTGTACCTATGATCCGGTACGTTTTTAGTAAATTCCTTTCCTGCTTTGGTTTTATTTGACTCGGGGGCGAGTTGTTCATTCGTATCTCAGACCTTCTCTAGAGGGTTCAGTGTGCCGATAGATGATCTTGAGTGCCCGTTGTGAGTTTCGATCGCCAATGAGCACGAGATTTCTGCTTCTTCGGTCTACCGAGGATGCAAGTTGGAGATTTTCGGAATGTCTTTCCCGATAGATTTGATTCCTATTCCCATGGGGGATGTATGCATGATTGTAGGAATGGATTGGCTTAGCAGTTTTGGCGCCATGATCGACTGTGAGGGTCAGCGGGTGGTGGTTCGAACCCCAAGTGGGGGAGAACTGGTGGTATATGGTGAGGGCACCAGGTCGGGATCAGGGTTCTGTTCGGCGGCCAGGGCTCGACAGTATATTCAGCACGGGTGTGCCGGTTATTTGGCATATGTGGTAGATACACGAGTTAGAGAGCAGCTCTCTGTATCAGAGGTCCCCGTGGTTAGAGAGTTTGCTGATGTATTTCCGGAGGAGTTACTCGGAGTGCCTCCGGTGAGGCAGGTTGAGTTTAGGATTAATCTAGTGCCAGGTGCGGCCCCTATCACCAAGGCTTCGTACCGTTTGGCACCGCCAGAGACGCAGGAGTTGTCATCTCAGTTGCAAAAACTGCTAGGTAAACAGTTTATTCGTCCGAGTAGCTCACCCTGGGGAGCATCGATCCTCTTCTTTAGGAAGAAGGATGGTTCGCACAGGATGTGCATTGACTATAGGGAGTTGAATAAGTTAACGGTAAAGAACCGTTATCCGCTCCCGAGGATAGATGATCTCTTCGACCAGCTGTAGGGTGCCTCTTGGTTTTCCAAGATTGATTTGAGATCAGGTTACCACCAGGTCAGGGTGAGGGAGGAAGATGTGGAGAAGACCACGTTCCGAACTTGTTATGGTCATTACGAGTTCGTGGTGATGCCGTTTGGACTCACCAATGCGCCAGCAGTGTTCATGGATCTGATGAACCGAGTCTGCAGACCGATGCTCGATTGCTCGGTCATTTTGTTTATAGATGATATCTTGGTGTATTCCAACACTCGAGAGCAGCATGAGGAGCACCTCAGGGAGCTGTTGGAGGTGCTGCGACGAGAACGACTTTACGCCAAGTTCTCGAAGTGTGAGTTCTGGTTGCGGGAGGTTCAGTTCCTTGGACATCTCGTTAACCAGGATGGGATTTTGGTCGATCCGGCCAAGGTGGAGGCGGTTATGCAGTGGGAGGCTCCGAGATCTCCCTCAGACATTAGGAGTTTTCTAGGCTTAGCAGGGTATTATCAGAGATTCATTCGTGATTTCTCCAAGGTTGTTGTACCCCTCACTCGTCTAACGAGAAAGGGGGTGGACTTCCGGTGGGGCCAGGAGCAGTAGAGGGCATTTGAGACCCTCCGACAGCGGTTATGCAAGCGCCAGTGTTGACACTCCCCTTAGGGAGTGGAGGATTTCGTGGTATATTATGATGCGTCCATCGCATGCTTAGGGGCAGTCCTCATGCAGAGGGGGCGGGTGATAGCTTATGCATCACGGTAGTTGAAGACACATGAGATGAGATACCCCACACACGATCTTGAGTTGGGAGCGGTGGTCTTCGCTCTCAAGATTTGGAGGCACTATCTGTACGAGGTCCATTGTACCATATACACAGATCACAAGAGTTTGAGGCATATTATGGATCAGCCGAACCTGAATATTAGGCAGGCTGGATGTAGTCAAGGACAATGATTTTGAGATCCTTTACCATCTTGGTAAAGTGAATGTGGTTGCGGACGCTCTAAGTCGCAAGTCAGTTGGGCCTTCTACCCCAGCCAGGTGTATGAGGATAGCGGTGGATTCCCGCCTGGTGGGTTTGGTCAGAGATGCTCAAATCGAGGGTATGAAACTGGAGAACAGGAAATTGGAAAGGATTAAGGGCGAAAGCGCCCGGTTTGTTCAGGATAGCCACGGGCTACTGACCCGATATGGTCGGGTTTGGGTTCCGATGACCGGAGGAGTTAGACAAACAGTGATGGAGGAGGCTCATAAGTCTCGTTTTTCTATTCACCCGGGGGCTACCCAGATGTACCGAGACTTGAGTTTGAGTTATTAGTGGTCTGGTATGAAGCGATATATTGCTTGGTACATTGAGAGGTGCTTGACCTGCAGAATGGTCAAGGCCGAGCTCCAGAGGCCGCATGGTAAGTTGCAGCCCCTGGAGATACCCATGTGGAAATGGGAACAGATTACGATGGATTTCATCACAAAGTTGCCGAAGATGACAAAGGGATTCGATGCTATATGGGTCATCGTGGATCGATTGACCAAGAGTGCCCATTTCCTAGCTATTCGGGAGAGTTCGTCGACGGAGAAGTTGGCCGACCTATATGTCCGCGAGATCGTCTCTCGCCATGGGGTTCCAGTTTCCATAGTTTCCAATCGGGATGTCCGATTTACTTCCCGTTTTTGGCCGAAGTTCCACGAGGAACTAGGTACGGGACTGCATTTCAGTACAACGTTCCATCCGCAGACTAATGGGCAGAGTGAGCGGACCATTCATACCCTCGAAGATATGTTGAGGGCGTGTGTCATCGATTTCGGTGGGAGTTGGGATTCCCACCTACCGCTTGTGGAGTTTGCCTACAACAACAGCTATCATTCCAGTATTGGTGCCCCGCCTTTCGAGCTGTTGTATGGATGGAAGTGTAGGACCCCCGTTTGTTGGGGCGAGGTTGGGCATAGGGTGATGGGTCGGACAGAGGTAGTTATGCAAACTACTGAGATGATACAGCAGATTAGACAGCGGCTGCAGACCACTCATAGTCGATAGAAGAGTTATGCCGATCGACGCCGATCTGAGTTGGAATTTCAGGTGGGTGACATGGTTCTCCTGAAGGTGTCACCCTGGAAGGGTGTGATCCGTTTCAAGAAGAGGGGAAAATTGGGTCCCCGATTCATTGGGCCGTTCAGGATTGTTGCCAGGGTTGGCAAGGTTGCTTATAGGCTAGAGCTTCCGGAGGAACTTAGCCGGATCCACAGCATATTTCATGTTTCGTAATTGCGAAAGTCCGTCATGGACCAGGAGGCAGTGGTATCGTTGGATGACATTCAGTTCGATGAGCACCTGAACTATGTGGAGAGGCCTGTAGCTATCTTGGAAAAGAAGAAGAGCATTCTGCGGAACAAGGAAATACCTTTAGTAAAGGTGCAGTGGGAGCATCGGAGGGGATCCGAGTGGACGTGGGAGCTAGAAGCGGAAATGCGCGAGCATTACCCGACATTGTTTCCTTCAGCGGACTTCAAGGACGAAGTCTAGTTCAAGTGGGGGAGAATTGTAACGCCCCAATTCTCAGGTAATTATTAAGAATTTCTGGATAAAAGCTTTACTCGACGATTTGGTCGACCTACTCATCGAGTAGCAGCGGGGTAAGAATGCGTGTTTAGTGACCTACTCCGCGAGTCCACGATTGGGACTCGGCGAGTAGGAGCTGGCAGACGAAACCCTAAATCCCGGGGTTTGCACCCCTATTTAAAGAAGCCTCAGCCTCCTTTGGGCTTCCTTGTAGTCTTTGAGAGCCCTTATAAACCCTAATTCGTGTGTGTGTGCCTTGGAGTGTTTTTGAAGCTTGGAAGAGAGGATTTTGGAGGAAGGGAGTTAAGAGTGCAATGGAAATTGAAGCAAGAAAGGAGGGGGAAACGGGTTTCGCCTCAGCTAGCATCTTTTGAAGGTATCAAAGTGCCATTCTTACTTCCTTTTCTTTCCTCTTGTTGAGTTCTAGCGCTTTTTTATGGATTTTCAAGTTGGGATGTTGAGCTATAGTCTAGATCTGAAGTTGTAACTTCAGATCTGGACCCTCCTTGGGTGCTAGAGTCATAAAGTTGTTGTATTGGTTGTAGATGAAGTCCCTCTTGGACTAGAAGCTCCATTAAGAACTTAAAATAGACATTTAGAGCCCTTATAACCATGCATGTACGTAAAGTTTGCAACTTTACGTGGTAAGTATGCCCTAGAAGCTTGGATCTGTGATTTGGAGTCGCTGCATGGCTCAAAACAAGTCTGTATAGAGAGAGGACTGGATGGACTCGGCAAGTCACATGAAGATGGTGATTGAACTCGGCAAGTTGGATGGACAACTCGGCGAGTCCGATGATGATCATCATAAAACTCGACGAGTCGGATGGTTTTTCCTTTGATTAGGCATGCGTGTGTACCCGTCGAGTTGCAAGGAGGAAACTCGACGGGTGGCCCTTAAGGATTTATCAGGATTCGAAGGGGCTCGACGAGTCACTCCGATGACTCGGCGAGTTGGAATGTGCTCCATGGACTCGGCGAGTGGTTGGGTGCATTCGGCGAGTTGAGGACTCTGACCTCGATTATGAATTACCAAGTGATTATGGGGTGTCTCATAAGAGTAAGAACTTATGAGTATATTGTGCTATGGTTATAGGTGGTGGAGTCGGTGTCAAGTGATCCGATAGTTGGAGTTTGCATTTCTATCGACATCTGCGAGGTGAGTTATCCTTACTATATCGATAGGGTCTACGGCACCAAGGCCGGCCCTTTATGATTTACATCTTGGGTTAGGATGGTTGCTCTGTTATTGCCATGTTAGATTTCATCCTGGTTTAGGATGGATGTTATGTTATTGCTTTGCTAGAATTTATCCTGCTTAGGATGGTTGTTATACTAGAGATCGGTAGTTATGGTATGCTGCATGAGATTCTGATCTATTGGATCGGAATCAGGATAGATAGTATGTTATGCTTTTATGACCCGTGAGGATTGGTATGTTAGTGACCTTTTAGGTCGATACTCTAGCTATGAGTGCAACTCTATGATTGATGGTCAATGAGATAGATATGTTTGCTATGTGTACATGCCAATATATGATAGTGTGCATACATGGTTAGTTACTTGTTGGCGGGGTTGAGGCGGTCCTGCTTTGTGCTGAAGGTCAACACACCCTCTGAGCGGTTCGGGGAGACTGTAGGCCCACGCGGCGGACCAGTCATGCCGAAGGCTCGGGATAGATTCAGATAGACTGTAGGCCCAGTAGGGCGGACCAGTCCGACCGATGGCCCAATATGTATGTTGTTTGATTGATCGTATGGCTATGGTTTCTGCCAGTGTGGTATTGGTATTTTGGGGGTATCTCACTAATCCCTTGGGCTTACAGTTTTCATTTTATTGTTTCAGGTACTTTAGGAGAGTGAGGGAAGGCGAAGGCGTGACCATACCGCTCCTCATCCTCATGATCTATTTTGGGACGCTCTGATGATAAATGAATTGGAAATGTTTTGTAAAAACAAATACTATTTGACTCTTTGTTAGTATTAAAAGTTTAAATTTGGCGTAAATTTATGGGTGTTACAAGTTGGTATGAGAGCCTTGGTTTGAGCGAATTGGAGGAACACTCGTGTGAATCCAATCTCAAACCGAGGAGACTTTTGGGAAATAAGTTTTAAAAATGGTTTTCAAAATAAAGGATGGAGGATGCAGAAGGGACGATCAGCCGGAGCCTGTAAGTAAGCTCCAAAATACCATACATTTATTTGACATTCTGATATGATTAGAACAACATGCTAGTGCTAGGCTAGGTATTTCAGGAATCGCATGATAGATTGGCCTGATTGTATGATACCTATTAGCCTAGGGTTCCTTGTATATGGGATTGACATCATAACTATAGATGTTTAGTGTATACACCACGGCTGTGGATAGTCAAGATCTTATAGCCTGAGAATGTCCGATTCGACCTTAGTGTAGGATCGGATATTCGAAAGTCTATCGGGTCTAGCACAATGTGCAACCAGTGTACACTAGCGCTGCAGGGGATGATGGAAGTTTCATGGATATGTGAGTGGTGCGGAACTGTACGATCAGTTACTAGTTAGGCGAGGTCCCTTGTTAGTGAGGGATGAGTGCAAATTATGTTAAATACAGTTTAGGGAGTTGTGGTGATACTTGACACAAATATGGGTAGGTGTGGAAGATAGTAGGGGCGCATACTACTGAAAGCACGGGACCCATACGCGTATCAAGGAAGTCACAACCCCTAGGGTTTAAGGGTAATTGGTCTTCTGTCATTATATGATCTGTCTGAGACATTGAGTCTGTTTGCAGTATGGTGGTGACGAGACGTGTTGCTTCGGGATCTGGATCAGGATCGGGATCAGGATCATGGTCGGGAGACGGAGGATTGGAGGTGCCGGTGGCACCTGAGCCCATGGTTCAGATAGGGACTGAGGAGTTGGATGCCCGGATTAGATCATGCACGATGAGATTGCTGCTGCGTTCCGAGCGCAACTGACAGAGATGTTTGGGTCGATTAAGACTGCGATGGTCGAGTATTTTGATGAGCATTATGTTGCCCTAGTAGAGACTGCTGCCGCTGCAGCCACTTCGGCTGTAACAGCTGCGGGGGTTGGAGGAGGAGGAGCCGGCAAGGCTTTCCAGTATTGGGACTTCGACAATACGAAGCCCCCGACATTTGATGGTACACAAGATGCTATTCGGGCTATGAGGTGGTTATCTGACGTGGAGGGATGTTTCTTCACGTGTTCGTGTCCTGCTGACCAGAAGGTCAGGTGTGCCCTAAACCTACTGAGGCTTAGGGCGAAGGACTGGTGGAGGCTGCCTAATGGGTTGTATACTGATGATCAGAGGGCTGCTATTACCTGGGAGTAGTTCCAGGATATGTTTCGCACCCGCTACGTTCCGCGCGTGGAACGGGAGCGGCTTGCTCAGGAGTTTTTGACCTTAAGACATGATGGAGAGTCTGTGATGGAGATTACCCATATGTTCACGGAGAGGGCTATGGTTTTCCTGGAGTTTCCATTTGAGGCATCCACACTATTGATGCTAGGCTCTAAAACTCCAAGCAATAAACTACAACTACAAGGTAAGTAATTCTACTAGCTTTATTTGATTCAAGTTCCCCACGCCATGCTAGATAGGATAAGAACCTTGGAAAAACAATTATTTGCATGTATCTTAGTCAAACATAGATCCAATGTTTTTAGGGTTGCATGTACACCATAGGAGTGTTAGAATGCTCAAAACCCATCAAAATACACATACCAAACTCTGAAGCTGATTGATAGATCAACAATCGCTCTTCCTCTACTACAGATAGCGACCGATACAACGAGCTAACTAATCCCTCAACAACTAATACTAAAACTGAGCGGACCAAGTGCCTCTTTACCTAACCTTTGAAGTTCCCAAAATGGACTACTAGCCACAATGAAATCTTCGTCCGACAACTTCTGATGTGAGGACAACACGCACGTCCCTGAAGCTGATGGCAAGTTGTTGTGCACACACGATCTGACCAAACCTTAAATATTTTGTGACCATGAAGGATTCTTATGAATATTTGAGAACGTGACGATGGAACTTCCTAACCCTAAGCACTTTGATGGTAGCCTTCGTTACTTCTCTTATGCATCAATAAATGTGAGCCACATGTCTCACACATCTGAACCACATATTCATCTTACCCATAATATCGAACAAACCAATGATCATCCAAGAAGAATATCTAGTTCTAACCAATTAGGGTTTGAACCACCATCGACTGACGTCTACAACCAATAAAGCCTTTGACCAGATTAAGCAGAAACACACTAACATGTGGGGATCCTACATATAATAACCATCCAATCATAAGGAAACTCTGAATCTTAGATGGAGACCTCATAAACATTCCCAAGAATCACGACTTCAAACCTAGTAAGAATGATCAATACACTATTGATTTACGAGGCACCCCAAGAACTGAACCTTGTTGTGGGAAAATGCCACCCTAAAATATCAGCTGACCACCCAGTCCTAGGATGGAATCCATCATTCGATCATCCTGGTCGCTTCCTACTTGAGCCATGGGACCTAAAATGGTACTACCTCGAACAAGGCCCTCGAAACCTTAGAGTAAACCCGCTCACGTATGCCTACATTAGAAACCCAATAGGCAGTCGATAAACAAATTCCACCTAAAGCTCCTAGAGTAGGATATTACGTAAGCTGATACAACACTAACCAACAAACATAATTATTCTAGATAGAATGTAATAATAGAATCGAAGATCAAAATACATGCCAATGATTTCTTGAGGCTCAACCTTGACCTCCTGTCGGGCGATGGGTGATGGGGCCTGCACTCCCCTTGCCATCCATTTAGGACAGTCAAGTTTGAGGTGACCCGACTAGTAATAGTGAAAACACATCTAAGACTTCTTACAATCGTGGATAACATGCTCTTTTTCTCTGCACTTTTAGCATTTGAACTTGTGATAGGAAAAACCGTGGGTTCCCTCACACATGCCACAGATGTCAAAGTCCCCCTGACTTCTAGTACCCAGGTTAGCAGCATTGAACTCTTCGAACATCGCCAATAGTGATGAATTATGTATCTTCTTCCTCTTCTCCCATTGTGTCTCCAAACTAAAATCTCCTTTTTGATTCACCTTAACACTCTTGTCGATAGTCCTATTGACTACAGTCTGCTCCAATCTCAGAGTACTCTGCGTCGAGTAATCAACATTCTGTTAAACAAAACAAAATTGTCATCTCATAACCAAGGTGTTATCATTATGCTATCACATTTTACTATCTACTCATATACCCACATATCAACCCTCTACCAGCTTCTTAGAATCCTCGTGAATTTCCTCGATTCGAGTACAGATCCTGTGCTTCTAGTAATATGGGACCAATACTACCTTCCATACCTATGTGTACTTTCCTCAAGAATCATCATGGATCCTCTAATTCACTTCCCCATGACTACTCTCATAGGTCCATACACTAAACAACGTACTAAGTCACTTCCTAGGATCTCCTAGGATCCCACTTCCCATATAAGCACTTTCTAACACTATTCCTAACCCTACCTCACCCTACTCTCAGCCGCAAAGGAAATCTATACCAATGTCAACTAACTACCTTATGAATACAATCACATGTAACAAAAATTAAACAATCTTTCTACTAAAAGTTCATGCACTATAATGGTTAGAATCAAACAAGAGTTATGCAATAGAGTCAAATCAAGCATTCTAAAACTTTTTAATCTTTGTGGCATGAAACCTAACATATTTGCTTAATAGTTAACTAATATCAATATAGGCCATGCAGAGCACAAAGAAAGCAACATTCTAGCAACAAAACCGACTTGCAATAAGGAATCGTAAAGATCAGGCAATCCTCACACACAATTCTTGAAGATCCTTAGCCTACTCATTATAATACATTTCTAACAATTCACATATCAGGCATAAAATGGTATCTCTCCTAAGCAGGCATTCTAGCGTGCAACCTAGAGCAGATCCTTATTTTAACTTGTAGCACACATTTCATACTATAACACATATAACATATTAACATGTATGGGTGTTTTAGGAGCTACTTAATTGAGCTCGAATGATTTCATGCATCACACCCCTTTTCTTTAAAATAAACTTTTTAACAAATCACTTTCTTTTTTAAAAGATTTTATAAATCCTCAGTTTGAGTTAAGATTCACCGGAAAGTGTATATGAATCCCTCAAACCAAGGCTCTGATAGCAACTTGCAACATCCCAAAAATACTAAGTAAAAAAAATTTCAATTTTCAAATAAGCAAAACCATTCATTCATTTTTCCAAATGATAATCAAAGTATAAAGTATTCTCGACACATCAAAGTAAAATCATAAAATGGACAATACGGAATAAGACTCTAGGGGATGCAGTACGATCAAGTCGTGACCTTCCCTTTGGAACCTAAAGTACCTAAAATAATAAGCATAAACCGCAAGCACGAAGCTTCGTGAGTTTCCCAAAATACCACATACTATATGATGTCCACAAAAGTACTTATTTAGTTTTAAATTTATAACCTAAAAAACTTTTACTAACTATGCACCTATAGGTAATATACCTAGTCAGATTATATTATAGCTCAGGTAAGTAGGGTGTCAATCACAGGAAATTGATTTCACTTAATAAAATTAGCTGCTTCTAATTAAATTGTTAAACAAACTATAATGGGGGGGGGGGGGGGGGTTACTGATTTTGTAAGATCATAATAACTTACTATCAACTAACAAACTAGTAACAAC
The DNA here is from genome assembly GCF_002870075.4 of Lactuca sativa. NCBI lineage: Eukaryota > Viridiplantae > Streptophyta > Magnoliopsida > Asterales > Asteraceae > Lactuca > Lactuca sativa. The sequence goes on from NC_056625.2 coordinate 55,681,941, forward strand.
AAAAACAAAGCAACTTCAAGAATTAAACATTTTGATTTCTGGATTCAGTTACCTCCCAATTGTTGGTTATGGAAGTATTGTTCATATCAGGCTCAGGTTTGGCATATGTCCTTGGTTATTGGAAGTTCGGATGTTGAGGCAGGGTTGTTTAGTTTTTTAGGTGTGGCTTTGGATCTGCGTAGAATCCAATTTTGGCGTGTCATGATGGAAGGGTTGGTATTTTGGATTAATCCGACTAGGGTTATAAAAACATTTCTGGACACCTGTGGGAGCTTTATCGAGCTAGTTTTGTGTTGGTAGGATATGTTCAGTTTCAATCAAGATGTGGGATCTTGTTTCGGTCGTTCATGTGGATGTTTATGTTAACGATTGAGATTCGTCATTTCATTAGACCATCTGGTGCTTCACTCTTCGGGTAAGGTCGTTAGGAAAAAGGAATGCAACATATCTAGGATTGGTTTTGAGTTCTCTTGAGGGTGTGTATTATAGTAAGTTAATATGATATTGTAAGGAGGAGTGTATGTGGACTGAGCATGATAGCATCAGGACACTTGGCGTGGGTTATTGGCATGGTTCTTATTTGGGTTACAAATTTTAATTTGGAACAAGAGTACGACGTCCTATCTCATCCTATGGTTGTGTGCGAGCATGTTTTCATATTATTTTTTATATTGGTAATAGACTGTACTGTGAAAGGAATGATGCATGATCGAAGGGTATGACTCGTGTTGTGTTTGGTTAGCATTGAGAGGGATGTTTACTGGGTCCCTACAAGTCAAGGATTGATGTTTGAGTATCTTTAGGCCCCTGTGGTGCTGGTCATGAATCTGCAGGCCCGTGATGGAATGACGGCAAGATCGGTGTAGTAGCGTGAGCTTATCATTTCAGTGGTTAGAAGGTGTCACAATGTATCGTGAACCAGTAGTTGTATAATTATTATGGGTGGGACCCGATGCATTTGATTGAGATTCTTTGGTATCAGATTGTTAGTCTTTGGAATGGTAGAGGTTTTGTAAGACTGCGGGGTGGCCTGTAGCATTCACTAAGTAGATGGGTAATTGTGGGAGTGTTGTGAGTCTACAATTTCGCTCATAGCCTTCACCAACTTGAATTTGACCATTCTAGGAAGGGTTGTGAGACTGTGTGAAGGCCAAAACATTCATGGGGTTGAGGAAGGTTGTAGGCCAATTTAGGATCGGGTGCGATGTAAGACTAAGGTTGGGTCAGTAGCATTCACATATAATGTGGTGGACTAGCTTTTATTCATATTTAGGTCGGTTAGATCGTCCCTTGAGGACTTTTGGAGCCATGTTGGTGAATAGGCTAAGGTAACTTTTGTCAGTTACACTCTCGGGTGGAGTCTCGATGCACAACCATTCATGAGGTTGTTTGTCTCAACGGACGGTTAAGAATTTTGCATCCCAGTTTAATAGAAGCTTAAAATGGAATCAAGAGATCTCAGGTAGATCAAATGTGTAAATCCTTAGTTATTAGAATGTGTTTTATATTTTGGTCTGGCATATAGGGGTGAAACTTGAGTTGGGAGTCACCTTGTTTTCAAATGAAATGTTTTAGCCATGATGAAAAGATAGGGATTCTGTCTTTCCAATGGTCGACATAATAATTTAGGGTCTAAAGAATTTCTGTTGGTTCGGATTGTGAATCGGAGCTTTTTTGGATGTAGGATGTGATAATTTTGTTTGTTGAGAAGACATACATTGTTTAGGGTTCTCAGTTTTTGAGCAAATCAGTTGGGGTTTTCTTTCGATTGATGACACATAGTGATAAGGTTCATTTCTTCACCAAGAGTTGTGATTTTTACTAAGAATGGGATCTAATAGAGGTATTGAAGAGGTTTGACTATTATGACAGTGGAAGTAGTAAGGAATGATTTCGAGGATGAAATTTAGTTTAAGTAGGAGAGAGTTGTAACATCCTATTTCAAGAAGTTCTTATTTCAGGATCATGGAAAATAAATGGATCAAAATGGAGGCCTTGGGATTCAATGGAATGAATTTTAGACTTTATTGGAGGTGTATGATGTTGGACAAGTGATTTAAACCTTGGATTTTTCGATGGAAGCTGACGGGTAAAATGGGAAATGTTATGTTTCAGACTTCTTGCATGAATTATTGATTTTAGTTCAATATGTTTTTAGTCAAAAGAATCAAAATGTAATTGTAGAGCTCATCGATTCCTTTCCGTTGATATAAAGATCGTCGAAAACAGAGTTGGAACGAGGAAGTTATGGTTGTTTGAAGTTAAGTTGGAAGAATAGAGTTTGGAAATATGTTGGGCATACATCAGGAGTACACTAGACGTACTGACGGAGGAAGTCGATTTTTTAGGGTGTTACGTTGGGCATAACTTTAGGTATGCTGGGCGTACCATCGCAGAGCAAAAACCTTATTTTCGTGTTTTTGAGCCCTATTTAAGGACACTAACTCATTGGGGTCCTTCCTAACATCAACCTTTACCCTCTCAAGCCTCTAACTCGAAACCCTAGCCCCTAGATCAAATCTTGATCCTTTATATGTTTTTTGAGTGAATATGGGATGAAAGAGAAGTTCAAGCTTGTTGATTGTTGATGCTCAAGTTTGTGGATCCAGAGCGTACATTGCTTTTCTCAACTCCATAAGGTATAAAGCTTGAATCTTGATGATGTATTTGTTAGATCTAACAAGTTTTTGGTTTATGAGCTTTTTGGTCACCTTAGTACAAAATTTTTAGATCTTGGAAGTTTGTTACCTTGTTATGGATAAAGTTGGGAACTTTATCCATCTAAGCATTATGGACTCGGGGTTGATATAGACCCGCATGTTGATACGAACCCGACACATCTACATGTTATTACATGGAGTCATTATTGACTCGAGGTTGATACAGATCCCACATGGCTACATGTTATATTTATATATGTGTGTTGTTTGTGGTACTTTGGGGAACTCACTAAGTATTGTGATTACAGTTTGTGTTTATGGTTTCAGGTACTTCCTTTTTCAAAAGGAAGGGCCAGGCTTGATCACAACATCCCCTAGAAGTTTTATTCCACATTGAATGTTTTCAAATCACTCAGAATACTTTGACTTTGATTGTCTTTTCGAACAATGAATAAGTGGCTTTAACTTAATTAATATGAAACTTTTACTTGGTATTTTTAGGATGTTACAGTAATGTGAGTTTGATTTTTTTTAAGGGTCATTAGAGGTGGAGGTGGAGTTGGAGGAGATAGAGTTAAGGAGTGGAAGGGAGAAACATTAAATTTCAAGAACTAATGAATACTCTTATTAAAGTTGTTTTAACATACAGTATTGATAAATGGAATTAGTAATTGACAAGATATTTATTTTCAATTTCTTTAATTCAAGATGCTCTTGATTGGACCACTTTAGTTGTAGCGGTTCCCTAAATAATTGTAATAAATTCTCCTTGTTAAAATAAACATATTATTAGCATGGTGGATAGTGTGGACCGACTTCCTACAAAGACTAACCTCAAAAAAATAATTATGGATCTACATTCTATTTTATGCTTGATTTGTCAGTTGGATGTTGAAATAGATGTTTATTTGTCTTCTCTACAGGGGTGGGCCTAGGGGTTCCGTGGGTGACTGGTGCAACCTCTCAAAAATATGCAGAATGGTGTAAATTTTTTGGGAAATTTTCCGGCGTGTTACCCCTAAAATCATGTATACTAACCCTGTGATTTTGTCTAGCGTCCACCACTGTTTCTTCATGCTTTATTTCTTAACACCTTTGGCATAATGTGTGTACTTGTTGGGTGTTTCATGACCAAAGAATATGTGTAACATCCAGACTTTGAGGTATATTTTAATTAAGTAAATTATCGTTTTGGGGGTTGCCAGGACATGTTGGAGTCACCACGACGACGTGGCCAAGCGATATTAAACGTGTGTCCCATTTTTGGTTCCCACGGTATAGAGGTATTCTGGCCACGACGTGGCGACCATCTGATGACTAAAACCCTAATTTTTCGGGTTTGATCCCTATTTAAAGGAAAGTGAGGGCTATGGTTTGTTCATCCCCAGCCTCTCTTGGTGACTCTTGTTCCTTTTGGTGTTCTTGGTAGCTTGGAGAAGAAGAAGAAAAAGAAGGTGCTTTAGAGTGTGGATTCAGAAAGCAAGCCTTATCATCTTTCCCTTGTGCATTCTCTAGACCTTTTTACGTGTCCAATATCCACTTTTTCTTTTAGTTTCTTCTAGATATAGGCCTTTTTACCTTAATCTTCATGGTTTGGAAGTTTGGAAGGTTGGATTCCACATAGTTGGCAACTTTATGGATCCTTGTAGTCATCTTAGTGTTATATGTTCTAGATCTGAGGATCCTAGGACTTTTGGTCTCATGCACAAGCTTTAAATACATATTTGCCATGTTTTTGACCTACAATGGAAGGGACATGCATGTCCATAAAGCTACGATTTTATGGTCCATTAGGTGCAGGAAACCCTTCTAGAAACTTTGGAGGAGTAACTCTAATAATTAAGTGCTTAATGGGTGTTTGCATAACTTGAGTTGCCTTTAAAGACTTAGGGTTTGAGATCTTGACTTATTGAGATGCCTTAATGGATAAAGTTGGTGATCGGTTTTGAGCATTACATTAATCCTATGGTGCACATGCAAACCCTAAAGCTTTGGATCTAGGTTTCTCTAATTGTACATGGAAATCATCCAAAGCTATAAACCCTAGATCTAGCATACAAAATTCGAAAATAACAAATACAACAAGTTTAGATGATTACCTTGATTATTGATTGAAGATCTTGAGCTTTTGAGAATCTTAGCACCCCAAATGTTGTGCCTCTAATAGATCACAAACACCAAAGCAAGTTGGAGAACAATAGAGAGAGATGGAAGGCTAAAATCGGCTCCTAGAACTCTTAGGGTTAAGTGGTAGCCAAAAATTGGTGGCCAAGGATCCCTTTATATTGGTGAGGAATTAGGGTTTCAGTCAAACACTTATCCGATTGCTTAGGCTCTAAGCAGCCCATAAGAATCTTCTGGAATCCCTACCTTGGACGAATTCTCATGGCCTTATCCCAAGAATTCGTCCACCCTATCTCTAGGGTTTCCTTACCCTACTTTGCAACTATCCAATAATTACAATATCAGTCCCCCAACTTTAATTAATGTCTTTTGATCACAAAATTAATTCCTAATTAATTCTTGACCAATATTAATTAACCAAATATGATTTCTCCTTTAATATATTATTCATATAATATATTAATAAACCATAATAACCTATTTCTCTATTATTCATCCAGTCAAGTTGCTTTGGTGAAGGCAACCCAAAAGGACCATGCTACAACCGGGTCAAGTACATACCAAATATAGTTATGGACTTAAACACTAATCCAACAGTCTCCTACTTGAATAAGTCGAATAACTATAGATGCAAGTACGACTTCAAAATCTGATTAGCAGTCGTAGCTCTCAAAAGCCGATGTAGAACTATGACACGTCCTTTAGATAAGGGATCGTATAGTCCTCCGTTCTCAAGATATCATGTGGACAATCACAAGGAACATAGTCATACTTATTGTCCAACAATTTGTTTCTCGATCTCTGATCTGTCTGACATAGAACTTAATTAAACACATCAACTCAGTCCTGATTGGGCCCGACACATAAGTCAAACTAAATCATCGAGGGGCCCAAGATATCACTTTTACCCTCGTAGGATAAAAGGAACAGATAAACTTTGACTTATATGCATTTACTATTTTCTCATCAAATCATACACAACAATGCGTTTTATAACATCAAGTTACTGATGCGTTTAAGCATTATCAATGCACAACCAACTCGCAAACAATAAACCATATATCTAGTTTTAAATACTATATGATATTATTGTCTCACAATCACTCGTGATTAATTCCATGAAGTGATTCAAGTGAGCGTGGGTTTAATCCAATACTTAAATCATATTTCAAGAGCACTCATGAACGTTGCAACAAACCTTTGATATGTCTAAACACTTAGACAATCTACAAATCAATTCATGAAAATCCTCTTTCATACCTACTTCCAAAGTATGAGCGATTGTGGATAGTTTAAATAGTCTTATTATTTAGGAAGTCAAAACATGCAAAAATGAAACAATAGTAAATAATTGACATAAGACAATAACATTACTCATAAATAATACTCCTTTATTTAATCATCAAAATTTCAATTACAGTTTATCTATTACAAGTTTCTAAAGCTATCTAATCACAAAAACTAATATCGTTCTTCAACCCAATGCTCCTAGCGTGGTGCAAGTGCTTAACCCTGCTCAGTCCCTTCGTAAGGGGATCTGCTGGGTTATCCTCTGACGATACCCTCTTCACTACGAGGAGTCCCTCTTCTACTCGATGTCTAATAAAAATGATATTTCCTGTCGATATGCCTGGATCTACCATGATCCATTGGTTCCTTGGTCAAGGCAACCATACCTTCGTCATCGCAAAAAATCTCCATAAGCTCTTTTATGGATGGCACAACTCCAAGGTCTCCAATGAAGTTATTCAACCATATTGCCTCCTTTGATGCTTCGCTCGCTGGTATGTATTCTGATTCGCACGTTGAATTAGCTACGGTCTCCTGCTTTGAACTTTTCCAAGTTACTGCTCCTCCATTAAGGGTAAAGACCCAGCCTGATTGAGAACATAAGTTGTCTCGGTCGGTCTGAAAACTGGCGTCACTATACACTCTCACCCTTAAGTCATCACTCCCACCTAGGATAAGAAACCATTACTTAGTCCTTCGAAGGTACTTAAGAATATTCTTGACTGCGGTCCAATGTGCTATACCGGGGTTCCCTTGATATCTGCTGACCATGCTCAAAGCGAAGGACACATAAGGGCGAGTAAAAGTCATAGCATACATGATCGAGACAAGTACAGAAGCACAAGCTACTTGACTCATCTCTGCTATCTCAGCCTCGGTACTCGGGTTTTGAGTCTTACTCAACTTGGTATTGCTTTGGATTGGTAACTCCCCTTTCTTGAAATTTTCCATACTAAAATGCTTTATTACTTTATCCAAGTAAGTACTTTGACTAAGTCCTATTAGTCTCTTACTCCTATTTCTCACTATCCTCATCCCAAGAATATAAGCAGCTTCTCCGAGGTCCTTCATAGAGAAGCACTTCCCAAGCCAGGACTTAACCTCCTATAGAGTTGGGACGTCGTTTCCTATCAGCAGTATGTCATCTACATACAAAACTAGAAAGATATCTATATGCAAGACGCTTATTTCAATCCATAAATGGATTTCTCAAGCTTACACACTCTATTAGGGTGCTTTGCATCGACAAAACCCTCTGGATGACTCATGTAAACATCTTCAGCCAACTTCCCATTAAGGAAAGTGGTTTTGACATCCATCTGTCATATTTCATAGTCATGAAATGTAGCTATGGCTATCATAACCCTAATAGACTTTATCTTCGCAACTGGTGAGAAGGTCTCATCATAGTCAACTCCTGGAGTTAGAGTAAAGCCGTTCGCAACCAATCGTGTCTTATAAGTGTGTACTTTCCCATCCATGTCGGTCTTCTTCTTGAAGATCCATTTGCACCCGACCGTATTACAACCCGGTACATTGTCAACCAAGTTCCAAACTTGATTGTCATACATGGACTGAATCTCACTGTCCATGGCCTCCTTCCATTTTGCAGACTCCGGGCCTGCCATGGCTTCCTTGTAGCTGTTAAGTTCATCCAAATTTACTAATGTACTATCACTAATAAACGTATCACTCTCACTTGTTATATGAAAACCATATAACACATGTAGAACACTAACTATACTGGAACGTCTAAGAGGTAAGGACTCGTCAATCGGTTCAACCAGAGTTTCTTCCTCGGGTTGAGCGCCAGTGTCAGAGGTTCCTTCGTCGCTTTATTCTTGAAGCTCTTCAAGATCAATTTGCCTCCCATTGTCCTCTTGGCTTATGAGTTCTCGCTCTCGGAAAACCCCTCCCCTCGCAACGAAGACAACATTGTCACTCGGTCTATAGAAGAGATATCCAAAGGACTTTTATGGGTAGCCGATGAAAATACACCGCGCACTGCGAGGTTTGAGCTTGTCATGAGTCTCTCGTATTACGAAAGCCTCGAAACCCTAAACCTTGATATGTGACAATGAGGGAGCTTTCCCTGTCCACATCTCGTGGGGTGTTTTGGCAACCTTCTTAGTTGGGACTAGATTAAGGATATGGGCGGTAGTCTCTAAGGCATACCCCCAAAATGAGATAGGTAACGAAGCACGACTCATCATGGAACGAACCATATCCAATAAGGTTCGATTGCGCCTCTCAGCCACACCATTCAACTGTGGTGTCCTAGGCGGCGTCAATTGCGAAACAATTCCGCATTCCTTGAGGTAATCGTAGAATTCAAGACTAAGGTACTCACCACCTCGATCGGATTAGAGCATCTTAATTTTCATGCCCAACTGATTCTCCACTTCTTGCTTAAACTCTTTGAACTTTTCAAAGGTTTCTAACTTGTGTTTAATGAAGTAGATATATCCATATCTGCTATAATCATTGGTGAAAGTCACATAGAAGCGGATTGCATCCCATGTGGTGGATCTAAAGGGCCCACACACATCGGTGTGTATGAGATCCAATAAACCCTCACCCCTTTCACAAGTACCAGTGAAGGGTGACTTGGTCATCTTTCCAAGAAAACAAGACTCGTATACATCATCGTCCCTAAGGTCGAATAACTCCAACACTCCATCCTTTTGGAGTTGGTCTATGCGATTCTTGTTGACATGTCCAAGATGACAATACCCCAAGCATGCTTTGTCCAAGCTATTGGAAGAATCGATATGCAAAACATCATTTCCTAAGTTGTCTACAACCATCACAGTTTCATATATTCCATTACAAGGCAATGCTTCAAAATAGAAAGAACCATTAAAGAAAGCATTAATAGAACCTTTTTCATTATCAAACGAAAATCTAAAACCTTGTTTATACAAACCATGAAAAGAAATAATGTTTCGTGTCATTTCTGACGAGTAACACCAATTATTAAAATCTAAACCTAACCCACTACTAAGCACGTACTAAAGAGTAAACACTAATCTTGGTGACAGGCGACACTTTCCTATTCCCCATGATTAAGTTTATCTTCCTATGATCCACATCCCTACTTCTTCTTTGACCCTGCAAATCAGAATAAATGCGAAAACCACATCCTGTATCGAGGACCCAAGACATAACATGTTATGAGTTTTTAGAATGAATACTGTAAATACCTGCAAAGGAAGGCTTTATCTTCCTATCCTTGATATCTTGCAAGTACTTCAGGCAGCTTTGTTTCTAATGCCCTTTCCCATGGCAATAGTAGCACTTTGCATCCTTCGGGTTGGAGGAGGGTACAACGGAACCAACCTTGGTTCCACTAGAAGAGTTACCATCGTGAGACTCTCCCTTGTGGATCTTAGAAGGAGCCTTCATCTTCTTACCCTTCTCTTGCCCAATTGCCAAGACGGGGGCGATTGTAGGAGTTGATGCAACATATTTGCCTTTCAGACTACTCTTAGCAGCCCTTAGCAGGCCTTGAAGTTTGTTTAAAGTGACCTCCTCCTTGTTCATGTGGTAGGTCAAACGAAAATGGTCGTAGCAAGGAGGTAAATAGTGTAGGATGATATATATATATATATATATATATATATATATATATATATATATATATATATATATATATATATATATGGCCAACTCCTCATCGAAGTTAACATTTAACTTCAGCAAGCGGTCCAAATACCTCTGCATTTTCTGCAGGTGGGCCATGACAGACTCTCCGTCCTTTATTTTGGTAGTGATCAGCGAAGTGATGATCTCATACCTTTCCTGCCTCATGCTTTGATGGTACCTATCCATCAAATATTGATGCATCTCATAGGGGTAGTAGTCCTCGTAGGAATTTTGGAGTCCGACGGTCATAGTCGCAAGCATGATGTAATGAACTTTCGTAGCATCTCGCTTGTGAGCCTCGTAAGTAGCGATCTGCTTGGGAGTAGCAGTGTTGACGTTGACTTCTTTCAGCTCCTTGTTGAGAACATACTCCTTGTCCTCGTAACGGGTGACCATTCGGATATTGCGGATCCAATCATTGAAGTTGGTCCCATCAAAAATCACCTTCCCACACAAATTCATGCGTGAGAATGAGCCGAAAGAGGTCGAGCCTGAAGCGTTGTTGTTTGAAGCAGACATCTGAAATAGAAAAGAGACAAAGTTTGATTTGATAAGAATCCTCAATTAAACATCCAAATGAGAAATTAGGGCTAGGATCTAACAACATTATTCACAATTTAGAAGAGGGATGTCGTAATCTAAATCATAAGTAATTTGAAGATAAGTGAATGACGATTCACTAATTTCCACCATGAAAAAGAAATTAAGTTTTAAATGTATTGAAACTCCTAGATCTTTTGAGATTCATTGAACTTTTCAATGGCATGTTTAAATCTCGATATGCCCTTCAAGTTTGTGACTGAGATACCGAGGATCACAAACAAGGTGTGAATAACCATGCAAATTACTTGGTACCCTCGATGTCATTTACCACCTAATCAATGTGCCGGTTAACCACACACGCATTATTGATCTATGATAAACATCGAGTCACCCTTTGCCACCATTTCTAGTCCATATTAGTGTGCCGGTTATCCACACACGCTCCATTAATGATTGGCAAGGGTACAAAGTGTAATTTCATGGAATAACATCATTTCACATTTTTCCTAAAGTAACTAAGAATGGAACTTTATAAAAAAAACATTTAGTTACTTTATATATTCATTATACTTTTAATGAGGAATTAGTTGTTCTATTCTACCCGTTCGGCTAACGATCCTCCACCAATCAAGGAAGCGGTGGGTGAGAGTGAACACCCATTAAACTGCCATTTTATAGGCAACAACTTTACACCCCCTTATAGATCGGCTTCGTGAATGAGGCCTACTAACAGTAAGACTAGCTTAATCTTATACATATATATTTTATTAATCTTATAATATCATAATAGTATAAGGTTGAATTTTAAACTTGTAAAATTCTAGGGTTTATAATCTAAACATTTCAAAATTAACTTTTAATCAAAAAAATTTAATTCCAAAACTTGAGGGCAAGTTTTGAAACTTTTGAAAACTATCTAGATTAAATTACAAATAATTAAATTAAACAATTAATTAGTGATTATATAAATTTGACCTAATCCAATTACATGGCAAGATAATTTAATCAAATAATTCAAATAATTAAAGATTATCATATACAATTATCTAATTAAATTGCAATTATCTTCTATTTTGATAAGTATAATCATATCTATCTAATAAAAATCAGATTTTATTCATCAAAAACGTTTTTGGTAATTATCCCAATCAAAATAGGCCAAAATCTCAAAAGTTTTGCTCCATGACACCCCGACTCGCTGAGTCACTCAATGGACTCGCCGAGTTCATCTGACTCGTCGAGTTCATCTGGGGACTCGACGAATTAAGTTGGCAGAGGGCAAAATTTTCGATTTTACAAGCAATCAATGATCATACAATGCATCAAATACAATAGAAAACAATCTAGGCTCTGATACCACTGATGGGTTTTGAGCATTACATCAATCCTATGGTGCACATGCAAACCCTAAAGCTTTGGATCTAGGTTTCTCTAATTGTACATGCAAATCATCCAAAGCTATAAACCCTAGATCTAGCATACACAATCCGAAAATAGCAAATAAAACAAGTTTAGATGATTACCTTGATTGTTGATTGAAGATCTTGAGCTTTTGAGAATCTTAGCACCCCAAATGTTGTGCCTCTAATAGATCACAAACACCAAAGCAAGTTGGAGAACACTAGAGAGAGAGGGGGGGGGGGGGGGGGGGAAGGCTAAAATCGGCTCCTAGAACTCTTAGGGTTAAGTGGTAGCCAAAAAATTGGTGGCCAAGGGAACCTTTATATAGGTGAGGAATTAGGGTTTCAGTTAAACACCTATCCGGTTGCTTAGGCTCTAAGAAACCCATAAGAATCTTCTGGAATCCCTACCTTGGACGAATTCTCATGGACTTATCCCAAGAATTCGTCCACTCTATCTCTAGGGTTTCCTTACCCTACTTTGCAACTATCCAATAATTACAATATCAGTCCCCCAACTTTAATTAAGATCTTTTGATCACAAAATTAATTCCTAATTAATTATTGACCAATAATAATTAACCAAATATGATTTCTCCTTTAATATATTATTCATATAATATATTAATAAACCATAATAACCTCTTCCTCTATTATTCATCTAGTTAAGTTGCTTTGGTGAAGGCAACCCAAAAGGACCATGCTACAACCGGGTAAGGCACATACCAAATATAGTTATGGACTTAGACACCAATCCAACAGTTGGAAACTTTATCCATCAAGACTGTGGGAATGACCAAATCTGAGCTTTGGAGATCTTATAATGGTTGGAAAACAACTTAATATGTTAAGTTGTTCAAACAAGTCCCAACGACTTGACCTTTAGGGTGCCACACCGTGGCGACTAGGTAAGGACCCGCCTGTTTTGTCCTTACGCTGCCACGACGTGGCCGATGGATTACCATGCCGTAGCGACTCGCTGATTAGGGTTTTTGGGGCTATTGACGTGACCGTTGACCATGAGGTTGACTTGTTGACTTTCTGACTTAGTTGAGTTTTAGTCAACTTGTGAGTTTGGACTTTAGACTGAAGTTGAGCTCTTACTGTCTTATAGGTGACTCATGGTGTCAGATTTGATCTCAGGAGGAAGCTATTGTATTATATGCTTTATTTCGAGGTAAGTTTTCTCACTATGCCTATGGGTCTAAGGCACCAAGGTCGAACCACTTGATTATGCTATGTATCATTGGGTTTAGGATGTTGTTATGTTATCGTGGTATGATAGGAATATATATATATATATATATATATATATATATATATATATATATATATATATATATATATATATATATATAAATATATATATTTGTTATGGTTACCTGTGTTCGCTTGATATTGTTTATATGTATATGTCGATATGTTGTGGTTGGGTTGAGGCGGTCCAGCTGTGTGCTGAAAGCCAAGAGGCCCGGGCGGTCCAGTTGATATTGTAGGCCCAAGGTGAGTGGTCTAACTATTGTCAGCCTTGCAAGGCGGGCCAGTAGTCTGTAGGCTCAGGAGAGCGGTCCAGGCATACTATAGGCCTTGAGAGGCTATCCCGACAGACTGAAGGCTCATGCTTGCATGCATTGTAATTATATTTGTTGTGTGCATGGTATTTTGGATAACTCAATAAGCGTTGACTTACAGTTGTAAATTTCAATGTTTTAGATACATCCGATGATCGAGGAAAAGCAAAGGCGTGATCGTGCACTACATTCCATGGATTTTGATATTTTGAAAAGATGTATTGATACTCTAATTTGTTGATGCTTTGGAAAACAATGTTTTATTGACTTGATGTTTTTATGGAAATGATTTTGAGAATAAAAAATTTTACAATAAGTTTTGGGACGTGACAATATGAACGCCTTATGTCGGTTTTTCAATGGCAGATTCATATCAAGTAAGGGCGGCTCAAATATGGCATGATGCAGTGATATTTACGAATTTTTTTAAAATAGTTTCGATGATTCTTAATGATATTATATTTAGACAAAATTACATAAATGGTCATCGTGGTTGACAAAATCGACCAATTATGATCCTTATGATGAATTCTTTACATAGATGCTCCCTATGGTTTCTAAACCCTACAGAAACGATCATTTGGGCTAACGATGTTAACTTTTTTCTATTAAGTTCCATGTGAAATGACATATTTGTCCTTCCAGCGTGGGGACTATTTGTGTAATTTGTTCCTGCCATAGGGACCATTTATGTAATTCTCTCTATTATTATTATTATTGTTTTTACTTAATTTATTTATATATTTTAGGATTTAGATATTTTTAAGGTTTTGTTTGAAAATATTGTGTAAGATTTTTCTTTTATATTTTTTTCGCTAATATTTTTTTAACATTTTGTTCATATATATATATATATATATATATATATATATATATATATATATATATATATATATATATATATATATATATATATATATATATATATATTTATGTTTTTTCAAATATATTTATTGATGTTTTATTATGTTCTATTGGAATAATTTTTTCTAATTCTTTTACATTTTGTTCTAATATATTTTTAATTGTTTTTATTAGGTTTTTTAAATATATTTTTGAAGAATTTATAGTCACCGTAATCATAATTCGTAACTTACTTCACTTACAATCATGTTTTTTTTTTCTTTTTATTATATACTTATTATTTTTAATTCATATATTTAACTATATAAAACATATAATGTTGTATGAGTATTATTTTTGTAGAATTTTTTTATAAACGTTTTTTGTAAAAAAAAGTGTAAAAAAAGTTTGTTAAACTTGAAGAGGATTAATATAGATAGGCTAATTGGAATACATATGATAATCGGAATTTGAAACGGATGTCAGCTTATACATAAGGTAATCGAAATCTGTATAAATTAAAAATGCACAATTTGTCTAAGAACAAAAAAATAACTCGAAAACATTACGTTTAAATCCAATGAGAAATGACATGGTTGTTCTCAACAAGGTTGTAAGACGGTCTCAGCTTAGCCTATGTCTACCTAATCTATATTAATCATATTCACGTTTAACAAATATTTTACATTGTTTTAATTAAAAATATTTATAAAAAAGTTTACAATAATAATAATTATACAACCTTATATAGTTAAATATTTGAATTAAAAAATAATAATTATATAACCTGATAAAAGAAAAATGAAAACATGATTTAAAGTAAATTAAGTTATGAATTATAATTACAATAGCCATCCAATCCTTTAACAAATGTAAACATACTAAATGTTGAAAAATATATTCGAACATAACGTCAAAAAAAAATTCAAATAAAACGTTAAAATAAAAAACATTAATAAATGTACTTGAAGAAAACATCAAAAATATTAGAAAAAACAATTTAAGCAAAACATTAAAAAATATTAGCAAATAAATATATTGTTTAAACAAATCTTAAAAAATTTACAGCCTTAAATATATAATTAAATTAAATAAAAACAATAATAAATTATAGAGAAAATTACATAAATGGTCCCTCTACAAACTATATAAATCGTCCTTATGTAGGAAGGACAAATATCTTATTTCACAAAGAATTTAAATAAAAAAATTAACAAAGACTCTCTTTGCAAGATTTTAAAACTATATGGATCATCTGTGTAAAAAATTCGTCATAAAAACCATAATTAATCGATTTTGTCAACCATAAAGACCATTTATGTAATTTTGTCTTATATTTATGAAAGTGGACATAATGAATTTTTTTTTTTTGTTTAATTTGGTGATTCATTTCCACGTCTTCAAATTTAAATTTGATCGGCTAGATCAATTTAGCAGTCCTCATCCTTATATACGATAAATTTTTTTTTTTTTTTTGGTATCTTTTTAATATTGAATTGGTTTTTAAAAAATATTAGAAATGATTATACCGACAAAATCAAAAACTCCTACATTAGAATCAACGTAGAGATATATGGAGGAAGTAAACAGATTTAAAGATAGATCTTTTAGACAAACATTACATAATTTTTATGTAACAAAAATTGAATGAAAAATATCGGCTTTGGGAGCAAGTAAAGTATTATTTAATTTAATATTAAAAAAATAACTAAGCACTGATTTTAAGGAAGATTCTTAGTAGAATCTAAATAAGGTATGTGTACGATGAAGAATCCCAACACCGCTTAAAGTACTACCTGATAAGCACATAGTACAACTTCTGTTGTTTATTTAAAAACACACATCTGGCCATTCTTTCCATGCTACAAGAAGACGAAGGTGGCGGTGATTGTTCATTGTTACCACCTATGAAGAAAAGGCGAGAAGAAGAAATGGATCCGATCTCTGATCTTCCCGACCCCATTGTCCACCACATCATGTCATTCCTCCCAACCAAAGACCTCAAAAAGATTTCGATCTTGTCCAAGAGATTTTTCTTCCTATGGACCTCGTATCCCGTCATTGATTTCGATGAATCAACGTTCAACTTCAATCGACCATCTCAAGGTACGTCCGCCTCTAGAACGGATGAATTTCTGAATCACATTCATAATTCGATTCGGTTGCGTAGAAGTAGAACGGATTATGCAGCTATATCTGAATTTAGGGTTAACGCTGATCTGAAAGGAATATCCGTTGATCATAGGCTGGATTCCGCGATCTCCTTTGCACTAGAAAATGGGGTTAAGTTAATTGATCTTAATTTAGGGTTTACAACGTATCAGTTTCCTGTTTCTTTTGCTTCCAGATCGATTAACGTATTAAGGTTAACAGGGTTAAAGTTAGATGTATGTAGCCTAATTCTTTCTTGTCCTTCTTTGAAGACTTTGTCTCTAACTTCATGTGAAATCTTACGAGACATCGAGTTTTACAGCCAAACCCTTAGAGAAATCGAGCTTCATTGTTGTGTTGTTGAGTTTATAAAGATGAAGGCTCCAAAACTTCATTCGTTTTCCTTTGATTCGGGCACGAAAGACCCTAAGCCTTGTAAGATTGATGTTTTGCAGTGTCAAAACATCGTGTATTTTTCATTAAACAATGTTGTAAACGGTCTTGATTGGGTAGAAGAACATACATCCACATTAGGTAAACTTAAAACCTTCATTCTCAATGGATGCCAAGACATCGAACACATTCATGTCTGGAATGAGAAAGTAGAAAGAGTTGAGATTGGAAATTGCCCATTACTAACTTCGATCAGTGTTATGGCACATTCCCTTGAATCTTTTGAGTACAAAGGGAGTACTGATGATGATGATGATCACAGGATTTCCAACATTAGTTTCATAGCTTCAAGATCCATCAAAGATCTGTACATAGAGAATGCAGTCATTACGGATGAATGGTTAGAAGCCCTAGTTTCTACATTGTGTTGTCTCGAGAGTCTAAGGCTCAAGGGTTGTAATTCCTTGAAGAATATTGTGGTTTTTCATGAGAAGCTTCGGATTCTTGAGTTAGTAAACTGCCTTGATTTAAAAGAAGCCGAAATTGACACACCTCAACTGGTTTCGTTTGCGTATTTTGGGAATATGATCGAGTTTGAGAAGATGGTTACTCGAAGTATTTGTACTGCAACTCTATCTATAAAACCATGGATTTCTTACAACAATGAAGCATTTTATGGATGGAGGAAGTTGCTATCGTTTTTTGGTCATTGCAAGGCTTTGAAATTGATTTGCAATTGTGACAAGGTATGCTCGATCCTTACTTCTTCTTCTTCATCATTAATTCTTTCTCGAGTTCCTGATTCTTAAATTTTGGTTTTGAAATAGATGTTTGCATATATATAGTGTAGGGATTTTTGACTTTTGGTAGATAATAAAATTTCTGTTTCTTTTTGTGTGATTTAGGAACTGATGATGCCTGAAGATTTGAGGGAGAAATTACTTCCACCATTGTATGATCTTCAATGCTTGGAAGTCGAAATAAAATCATTAGAGAGAATCGAAACAGATCTGGTGGACAGCTTGCTATGGTTTTCACCTCTTCCAAACACCATAAGTTTATTTTCTGCTTCTTCATCACGTTCCCAGCTGCAAATGATCATGAAGGTACGTAACAACACATTCTCATATTTCATTCACTCTTTACTAATTAATCATATTTTTATATAATCGATCAAATGTCATAGTTTTTAACAATAAGCTAAGTACGACCACTAATTTTATTTTGAACAGCAAGGAAATTTTAAAAAGCGTTTATTCTTCTAAATTAATGTGGAGTTGTTTTATGCCCATACAAACAAATGAAGTATGATTAATATTTTAATTTTTGGCATATACATTAACCTCTCTTACCAATTATCAGCTGCAATGTTTTTTGCACATAAAATTTTGAGTATCTTCTTTCACTTTCTTTTTCTGCATTCTAAACAAATAGTTAAAGTAGAGTTAACTAGCATGGTTAATTGTCTTCATTAATGGCACATTTTTTCTACATAACATACAGTTTGCGTATGATGAGACGATCAAAGAAGAAGAAGAAAAAGAAGTAGAAGAAGAGGATAAAAAGAAAATATGTTGCAAAAGTAAACCTGTAAAATGCTGGAGGCATAACTTAAGGAGGTTGGATATTCAAACAACGGATGTCTCTCCCAAATATGGATCACTCAAATTGGAGGAATACTTTCTTACCAATGCTATGATGTTGGAGTCTCTTTCTTTCAAGATAGGTTTCAATTAAGCTTCAAGATTTCAATTTCTTTTGCTTTAATTAAGGATGATGATAAATTTGTATGTATTTCTTTTTTCTTCTCATAAGATCCTTAATCCCAACCTCTTAAGATGTTGGTTTGTGGAAATTTTAGACACCCCAAAGTAGTTTGATATAAAAGAGTTGGTATATCTTTGTGTATCAATACCTAGGAAATGAATAAGTTCAACTGTTTTGCACCTCAGGGGATATTGTTTTGATACAAATTTAGATATCAAAATTCAATATTTGAAGTTTCACATATATGGTTTTGAACTACCCTAGTTAGGTGGGGTATACATGTGTTCATCGAAAAAATGTTTAACTATGAATGATAAAGAAGATGTAATAACGGTCATACTATATATGTTAAATATTTATAAAAAGATAACTATGAATGATAAAAGAAATATCATATAACGTATGGACACACCTTGAGCTGATATTTGTGATTGAAATAATAAGAATCTCGATAAAGTTGTGTGAACTTAACCCTTAATTATAGAGTATTAGTTTATAATCCGTGAGAACCATGGTTATAAAAGTAATTAAACTTTTATAGTAAAAAATTTAAAACTATTAATCAATTATTTAAGATAAATTATTAATTAAGAGATATTTTTTAGTTACATAAAATTATAATCGTTGATTTAAATAAATACATGAAATTATATCACCTTATAATGTATATTAATTTTATTTTAGTTTTTATTCTAGTGTTATTAATCTAATGTAATTAAAATGTGACTTTAAAATTTAAAATTTAAAATTTAAAATTTAAAATGAAGAATCAATTATTAATTTAATATAATTAGAATGAAAAATTTAAAATTTAAAGTGGAGAATTAATAGGATAACATGTGGTTTGATAGGTGTCATATAATACTAACCACTTGTGAGACTCATTTATTACATGAGTTAATTTAAAAAATAAATAAATATGAAGGTTAAATATTTGTGAACTTTGGATTTATAAGAAAATAAGAAAAATAATATATTATTAAAATTGAAATGTTTTTTTAATCTTTTAAATTTTAAAAAAAATGTAATTAAATAAATAAAAGAAACTAATGAACATTAATTTATGAATTTTAAAATTAGAAGGTAAGTTAATTAATGAAATTGATATCAATTTATTGTTACATTTATTGTAATTATTACATTAAGATATTATGTGGAATTTAATAAAATCGAAAAACTCATAAAATGACATATGGAAAAAAAAAATCAAAATAACCACAAAATAACATTTGACAAATTGAATGAGAATGTAACATGTGGCAAAAAAAACTTTCATTTATTAGAATAGAGAATTTTAATATTGTAACACTTGTCAATAGAAAAATAACATTATTCATTTATTAGAATAGAGATTACTATTAGGGTTTAAAAGTGTACAACACAATTTTTTTTTATCGAAACTCTACATTAGTTAAACTTAAATAAACTACAAACCATACCACATATTTACTTCTACAAACATAATACTACTACTAAGAAATTATACAGAAAACTTAATGAAAAAACCAAATAAATGAACTGGAGATTTAAGACTATTTATTGTTGAATTAAAGTGCTTATTTGGTCTTTTTTTTTACCCCGTCATTCTTTGTTGTTGTGAATTTAAAGCATCACTAATGGTACTAATGGTTAAGAGGCTAAGACTTATCCAACTCATCATTCATTTAAGTTATAATTAAATAACATCTTAAATGGTCAATCTTTTTCAATAATTTTTTTTAAATTAACTAATGTATCTTAATCTATCTAAGATATTCTATAACTCCATCAATTAAATAGTCGTTTTTGAAACATGAAATATATCCAAAATATCACGAAAATAAAAATATATAACTACAATTATGTCGGGTCTTTATTTTATATACATAAAATATGAAAAAAAAATGTATATATTACGTCATAGTTATAAAAAAAATAAAAAAAAGGTTTTGAAAACATTATATAGTCGATATAAAATTTATATTTCGTAAATAAATTTATATTATATATAATAGAATGAATTATTTAGAAAACAAATAACAAATATTTAAAACTAAAATATATTTAAGGAGTAAAATGAAATACTATTAAATGATAAGGGCTTAGATGTACAAAGTATATAAGTATATTAATCACTCAATATATCTTGAATGATCAATAAAAAACCAAATAAGTTATCTCCTCAAATGATGCTGACCATTTAATTAAAAAAATTATATATCTATTATAATAAAAACCAATTTTCTTACACCATATGCATTTCAGCTAAAAAATCTTTCTAATAAAAAATTAATTAGTCACTAAAACTCAATATTTTTGTAACTTATTTATATGATCAGTTATATGTAGTTATGATTTCAACTTTAAAATAATTAATCACTACAAATGAAAAGCTTTTTTGAACTTACAGTTAGTAAATGGTAATTATTATATTTAAATGGTTTATATAAAGATATAAATATTCCACATATGTAGATAGGATTGTTAGAGTTTGATGCATAAGATGGAAAACAAGATGATTTGAGAACACTCAAAACTCTACATTGTTGTGAATGTATTCATATTGAAGGAGAAAGAGAAAATGCAAATTCATATAAGCGAGATCAACTCTATGTCTTCCATATTTGTTTTCTTGAAAGTTATAATTGATAAAGTTTTGACTCTTCTCAAATTTTTTTTTATATAATATGTTTCAGTAAATATGAGTATGTTTATATGATTAAACATAATTTTGGTACTTTGAAAAGATTCAAAGACTACCAGAACGAATGGAAGAATCTACTGGGCATAAGATAAAATATTCTCCAATCTGAAAAGAAAAGAGAGTGTTTTAGTATCATATTTTATGATCATCTTAGTAATTATGGAATTGTATCACAACTGACTCCTCCAAGAACATCTTAGTGCAATTGTATGACTAAGAATATGAATCGGACATTGTTGGAAAAGGTTTGATCATAGATGAGTTACTTTGCTCCAATCAAGTTTTAGAGCCATGCTCTAGTAACTATAAATTGTATCTTGAAAATCATTTCAAAACTAAGGATGATAACACCTCGTAATATGTGGAGTAATAATATTTTCTTACTCTAGCACATTGAGAATTGGAGTTGTGATGTTTCTGTTGATCGAGAAACAAAAGATAAACTGGGTCCTATTCTATGAAGTGTTTCCACACGACCTTTTGGATGTTTGTTTAAGCTCGTCAATGAATGTTACTTGAAAGAAAACTCACATGTCAAGAAGTCAGTGGGAGTCATGTTGATCTTGATCTTGCAAGAGTCAACTAACAATGATCCTTTTAGTCATCACTATCCCACGACTAGAGGTTGAAAACTTGTTGTGTTTATTGATATATTCTTATTTGTGTGTACTTCTAGTAGAGTTGATAATGCTTATGAGTTCTATGTGCATCATTTAACTAAAAAAAGCAAAACATGTTGGTCAGTGAAAATGTATTGATCAATATGGGTGAGCTACTAACAACATGGAAGCACTAGTGGGTCCTTGAGCTGCCAGAATGTAACAACTGGTAAAAATTGGTCAGAGTTCAGCGGTCAAACCACCGCAAACCGTTATGCAATAAACACTACATGAAATTTTATGTTTATAAAGTATATTAAAGATATTATTTATCAATTTCAGAAAAATTTCATTAGTCGATATAATGACACGAGAATCACGAGAACGAGATTTATACCACAAAATATCTTATACATATTTATTTCTTAAAATATCTATTAAAAGTCAAAGAAAGACTTTTGTTTGGAGGTTCAATCATGCTTCTCTTGGAAGCTACTCTTCTCTCTTCTCTACGTGTCAAACTATAGCACACATATACTTAAAAGTCCAGCCTATTGCTTACACATCTAGTCAAAAGGACATACATGATTGAAATTTTGGAGGAGTGTCTGGCCATTTTGACATAAATTGCACTCTTTAACAAACAATTAAACCCAAAAAGAGAAGACTATAGAAGACTATACTGTCTCTTCATACTCAAAAGAGGATGCCAAAAAGAACAGAAAACCAATAACCTCTTTCCCTTCATCTTCATTATTTCCTGCCAAAGAGCAACAAGAGGCCATCAGCCTCTTCTCTTGGTTCTTCCATGTGCAAAACTTGTCGATAGAAACATTGAAAATCAACCCACAAAATGTATTTTTTTATCTGTGAAATCAAAGAGGTTGCAGCCTCCTTGTTGCTAATCATAGCAAGCCAAATACCTCTGAGGTCATCACTGTTGCTGCTACCCTTCTTCCCTGTGTATGAAGTCGTCGGTGACAGAGGACTAGTGAACTAGAAGGAACTCGCCGGAAAACTCATTCCTTTTCTTCTTCCTTTCTTTTCCTATCAACCGGAACAACAATCCAAACACCCCTGGTTGTTGTTGTATTCCCTCTGTGATTGTACCATTGGTTCAGAAAGAAGAAAACATGAGGGAGCTGCCGATTGCAGCCCCCACTAGTCGATGAAGCACCATCCAAACCCACCGTCTTCTTCCTTCTTCTTCTTCTTCTTCCAATCGGAGCCATTAAACCCCACCCATGTATGTCGACTGTTGCTGTTCTTTTCACCGATCCCAGCCGAACACCCAAAACCCAATCGTTGTTGCTTGTTGTTCTGATTTCTTTTCCAAGTTGTTGCTGTCGGCGACGGAATCACGAAGACCCAGGGATGAATCGTCGTTTTTGACGGAGTTCTTCTTCCCTCCTCCCTGCGATTGAAATCCACCACCGAGCCACCCCCCCCCCCCCCCCCATCGCGTTTTCTAAACCACCGGTGCCTCTTGGTTTCCTGATTTCGATCGAGTTCCTCTTCTCCGATCTGCCTTCGATCCGCTCTTCTTCCCCTTGGTTGCTGTCGCCGTCGATGAGAGAAGGATTGCAGTAGGGTGCTGGAGTTGGGTGACTAACCCTGGTCGCTCTGCGTTCCGCCCGTTCCAATCAGACGCCCAAAAGAAATAAGACGCACCCATTTGTTATATTTGGAGAATATGGCAAAATAAGTCCCTATGTTTAATACCTTAAATTAAACTAACCCTTTGACCTAAATATTTTCAAGGCAAATCCTATAGTTTGATATTTTACAAAACAAACCCGGAAATGTTTTAAAGTCCAAAAGTGGTTAATTTGCGGTTTCTCACGACAAGCTTCACGAACCGAGCCTAGATCGAGATCACGCATCGAATGTGAGTTTCTACGGCCCCTCTTTTACTGTTTTAATATTTGGGGGAGAATACATGAGTGTCTATTTAAAGTTTGATGATTTTCAAGTCTTATACATAAAATGACATCATACTTTATTATTGGTTAAGAGTTATGAAAATAACAATTTAAAAGTTATAAAGCATTAATAAATTATATAAGTTATATTAGAATGCTATAAATGATATAATTATGCCTTGTTGTGATATATTAATTAATATTAATAAAAATCACTGGATTATAAGTAGATTGACATGAATATATAAGTTATTCGATGAATCATAAACTATAATACTCGTCGTATATATGTATATGAAAATATTGAGAAAGCGTAAAAAGACACTATATCCATAACAAAATGTGTTATTTGATATAATTGTGTACAAAGGAAATGTACATTGTCTTAAACGACTATAAATAAAGATTTGACGAATATATAATAATTAATTGAAAATATACTAAAAATCAATTATTATTATTATTATTATCCTCTTGATTATTATGTGGGAATGATTTTTAAGTAAATGATATAATTTATTTTATAAGTACTATAAACATATAAATCACTTTAGTTGTGATACTAAATGTGTCACATACAATGACATCATTGATTCTCAAATCATTAGGGATTATTACCTAATAAATTATACGGCATATCAATTATACAATTTATCGAATATTTGCATAAATGAGTATTCGGCTACGCGAACGAACATCTTCCTTATCGGCTGAAGTAAGGAACTATACAAATTATTACCGCCACAATAGTCGAATGCTACGCTAAATTCACTATCTAACTAATTTAAATAAGCTTCGAAAATCTTAATAATCTAAGATTCGCGTTAGTGACCCTAGTGAACCACGAATTTTATGAGTTGAAGAATTATCGTCATGGATTTTGTGGATTGTGTATCCCGTGTGTGTTTGTGGGAGGAATGTATCGAAAGGGGTGAAAGAGAGAGTTTTATGATGGTGTATTTTTCCTTTGTAGGGATCAAATCCTGGAATCGACACCTAACTCTATAACCGTTAATCCAGGAGGAATCATATACTGTAGGTCTATGTACACGGCATAGATTTATAATAAAGAACCTTGGTGTAGATCTATTTTTTTATGGAAAGATTTATGCGAATGGTTATTTTCCGTCTGTGGTTGCTAGCTACAACTTCGTCTGACGAGGCAACAGGCGTCAAGCGTTTCTTTCTTCGTTACTATACGACTGCTTTTAAACGTTAGTAATGAACTCGATTTCTCCATTATTATTAATATTGTGCTTGTGTGACTTGTTTATTGTGCCTTTTTGGCTTGTGGAGGAGCGACGTATAGTGTCGGTTATAGACAAATTGATATATATTGAAGATTTTATTCGAAGAAGTATAGATCTAGATTGAGTCAATCCTCCCAATTTGGGCCGAGTGTGTAAGAGTGTTTAGGTATTTAACTACCTCTCCCTACGACACAATTCTCCGTAAGCAGAGACGTTTGAAAGAACAGGATTGTAAAGATAATGGTTAATATTTGTCGTTGAAATTATACGAGTGGTAAAAATATGCATTTATAATTTACCAGTTATAGAAAAGTATTTTGGGATGAGTTTGTCCCACTGGTTAAGTGTTGATTTCCAAATTAAGTAAGATAATGCTTAATTAATAATATGACACGGATTTACAAAGTTTATAAAATTCAAAATTTTGAGTTTTACATATAAACTATACGAATGTTTGTACAAAGTTTTAAGAGTAAACTTGGCTATTTTATGTTTACACAAAGTGTGATATGACTTTATTTATATAAATTGGTTTTCAAAATCTTTATATAAAGAGCATTTCGGTCATGAGAACCATAAGAATTTGTTATAAGTTTGGTTTACTTATATATTTTACAAATGGTGTATTTTTGGATTTGAGCAAACGACATTTCTAAATGAGTTTAAATATACTTTTATGATTCAATTATTTTATACTTTCAATAGAAAAATATGTGTTTATAAAAGCTGGTCAACCAGATAAATTTTATAAAAACATTTTTGGGTGTAAAATACTTCGTGTCAAAACCTGTAGAACTCACCAACAATTTTGTTGACGTATCTTAATGCATGTATTCTCAGGTTATTTATAAGGTCAGAAGAGTTTATATAGAAGATTCTCCGATATTCTTATCATACAAATGCGAACACCGGATTGTTAAGTGTATGTAGTGATTCAACAATAGTCATTATCAATGTAATTTCTATTTCGGTAATAATAGAAGATTGTATTTGTACTGTTCAATGTATGTTCAATAATTGTGATTACTGGTTTACGTTGCACACCTCGGCGTTTCCGCCGTCGGCCGAGGGTGTGACATAGAAGGCAAGAAATTAAAATAATAGCAAAGTTCAGTCCATGAAGGAAAAATGAATTTGAATTTGGTTTGTCCTAAACCTTGTCTCATGACTGTAGGTTGGGAATGATAGATCCACATCAATAGGAACGTATGCACCTTCAAATCTAGGTGACAAAAGTTTTCTCTCTAATTTATAAAAAATGGTTATGATAAAACACATTCCCTAGTAGATTTTAAGGATCTGATAAAGATCAATATGGATATTGTTTGTATTAATTGCATTCTCAAATTGACAATATGACTACGGCATCCTTCTTCATTTTTCGAATTGTGAGGAATGGCTAGGAATTTTTTAAGCTTTTAGGGT
The DNA here is from genome assembly GCF_002870075.4 of Lactuca sativa. NCBI lineage: Eukaryota > Viridiplantae > Streptophyta > Magnoliopsida > Asterales > Asteraceae > Lactuca > Lactuca sativa. The sequence goes on from NC_056625.2 coordinate 55,708,207, forward strand.
ATATGTTTATCACGTCTTGAAAGGGTTTGAGCACATAGACTATCCCAATAAAGTGCATAAGCTTAAGAAGCCTAATTAGAGGCTTGACAAAGCATCATGAAATAGGAATCTACACTTCCATGAGAAAGTCAAACAGTATTGATTTCTAGAAGTCCAGTTGATTTCTATGTTCATGTCAAAGCTAGTGGGAGCATATTTGTTATGATGGTATTGCATCTTGACAATATTATTCGTAGGGAATAATGTCTCTAGTTTGCAAGTTGCAAAAATTGGGAACTATTTTGATATAGTGGACATAAGGAGAAGACACTCATACTTCATTATGAATCTAAAGGTTTAGATTGTATAGTTTAATAGAACTTTGTCAACTACATATATGAATAGCATGTTGAAAGGTTTCAACATTGGAATTTCTTTATATAGAAATATTATAGTAAGAAATTGAACATATATTAGACCCTTGTAATAATAAGTCGAGTCTTATATGCTTCGGATATAAGATCGATTACGTATGCTATAATATTCGATTATTATATTTTTCAAATGCTTTTAGCATTATGTGAAAATGATTAGAATTACATGTGACTGAAGTTGTTAAACAACTGTCAAGAACGTTTTAAGGTTTTACCAAAGAATTGGTTGCTTGTGGACAGTTAGAAGTATGATATTGTAAGGACGGACCATAGTGACACATTCTAGATTGAGAAGATGAATGATCAGAATGTTGGTCATATGAAAATATGGAAATGTTTCCATAATGGGAGATGTTTGTAAAATCTACATGTGAGCTGGAAACTTTAATGCAAAGAAGTGTTCAAGGAGTGTACCTTGAATTTGAAACTTCATAACCATGGAACTTTTTCAAGAAACAAGTTCTAGTGGAACATTATGTTATATTGAAGGCTTGGTCTCTGTGAATTTAGAACCTCGACATCATAAAAGGTCAGTGCATGTAAAGAGGAAATTTCACTACATCTTAGATAAGGGCAAGAATTTGGAATTATGAAATAAGCATCATTGGAGTAATGTCCAGTCGATCTGTTCAAAAGGAAAGACCATTGAGAGGCATAGTATGCATGTTCACAACATGGCATGACTGATGTTATCTAATTCAAGTGGTTAGTTGATTACTTGAAACATTATATAATGAATAAATTCGTAATTTTTAAGGTGATTAAATAAATATGGATTTCTTTATAATAAATATGTACGATACCATAGTTAATTAATTTATTATTTTGTTTTAATTTTCATGTTTTACTTACCTGAGTAATTTAAATATTATTCAAAATTCCACAGTCGTTCGTACTTTTGGAAGTAAGTAGTGAATTAAAACTGTCATGAATCGAATTGTAGAATGTCCATATGGATTGGACATTGCATACATATTGCTAATCAAAATCAAAATCAACCTCCCGAAAGTGAATCTAATTCAAATATGTGGAAGATTTTGGTCATAATATTTTCCATAATCCTTGTGCTAATCATTTGCATAACTCTTTGGTGTCTGTGTCGAAGTCGGTCAATGAAGACAATAGCTCCTTGGAGAATTGGTATCAGTGGCCAGTTGCAGAAAGCTTTTGTTATTGGTAATATTTCTCGAAACAAAAATGTGATGTTAATGACTTAATGTTAATGCATACGATATGTACCCTAATTGGAAATACAAATGTACTACCACATATGTTATTAGGTGTTCCAAAGCTAAACCGGATGGAGCTAGAAACAACATGCAAGGATTTCAGCAACATTATCAAGACAACAAAAGGTTACACTCTATACAAAGGAACATTATCAAGTGGAGTCGAGATTTACGTTGCATCAACCAGTATGACGAGTCTCAAAGATTGGTCAAAGCGTGCCAAATTAGGGTTCCGTAAGAAGGTTTGCTTATTTGCAAGTTCGTAATTATCTATATACATTGAACAACGAATAATACCCAAATCCAAATCGATCCACATTTAACTTCTGTAGCTAACATATGTAACATCCATAAAACTCATGAAAATCTAAAACTTTTTCAAGCATCCAAAAACCAATATTTATTACGAAATGTTTTCAAAATAGTTTCATATCAGAGTATCCTAGAATTCAAAATCATAAAATGTGAGGAGGTGCACAATCAAGCCTTCTCATTCCCGTGATCATCCAAAGTACCTGAAACAAAATCCAAAACTAAACCCTGAAGCTTAGTGAGTTCCCCCAAAATACCAATGCCATAAAAACCATAACCATATCATAACAAACAACATGCATATAGAGTCTACATTATGACTGGACCACGGTCATCGGGCCTTCAGTCTATCTGGCCCACTCTTAGAACCTTCAGCATGTCTGGTTTGCCCTACCGGGCCTTCAGCCTGTCTAGACCATTCTCTGGGGCTTCGGCCTGACTGGTATGCCCCATCGGACCTGTAGTCTATCCGGACCGCCCTGGGTATGTTGGCCTACTGCACAAAGCAGGTCTGCCTCAACCCACCCCCAAGCATGAAATCAACATATAGATAACAAATGCTAGCATATAGAAACATTCAGACCGATCTAACGGATCCCTAATCTAGCATCATCCTATATACCAGGATACAGACCTAACAAGTCACCAAACATAGCATCACCATATATACCAGGATATAGATCTAACAGATCACTAAACATATCATCATGCGATAACCAGGATAACAATCCAAAAAGGGTCGGCATTGGTGCCTTCGACCCTGTCAGTATAGTGAGGAAAACTCACCTCACAATTTCGAAGTGAACTGAAAAGATCAAACTCCCGAAACACGGCTCCAAACTCAAACATCTACAACCACCATTGATCCAATTCCATAAATTACCAAAATACCCTCAGAAGTCAAACTAGGTCAACACTTGGTCAAAGTCAAAGTCAACGGTCAAGGTCAACAGTCCATGTTGACCTAACTAGTCGAGTGCAGCTTACAGACTCGGCGAGTTCCTTCAAAACTCAAAAAATCGTGAAAACTCGAGTCAACTCGCCAAGTTACCATACAACTCGTCGAGTCCATACAGTGTCCAGAAGATTCAGGGAAAACCCTAACCAACTCGTCGATGTAAAGACCAAAAATTTCAACCAATTTAAAACATTTTACTTCATTCAAAAAACATTAAGTTCATATATCTAGTTTTCAAAATAGTTTAAACATCAGAGTATCCCTCATAACCATATCACATAAATCATAAAACATGAGGAGCAGTATGATCATGCCTTTGCCTTGCCACAATCTCCTAAAGCACCTGAAACAATAAACCACAACTGTAAGCCCGAAAGCTTAGGGAGTTCCCCCAAAGTACCCATACACACATAAACATACGCATACAACAAAGAACAACATACTATGGGTCCAATAAACCTTCCGGTTGAAATACCCCTAGCCCTCAACCATCGGGTTGGAATGCCTACATACTACGAGCCCAATCATCCTATCAGGATGGAATACTCTCGGCACACAACCATCGGGTTGGAATGCCCATACACCTATATGTACAACAATAACTACTGTGGGTCCAATCATTTCGTAAGATGGAATACCCCATGCCCCTCAACCATCGGGTTGAAATGCCAACATAATATGAGTCTAGTTATCCTACCGGGATGGAATACTCCTGGCCCACAACCATCGGGTTGGAATGCCCCGCTCCCTATACATACACTAACTACTACTACTATGGGTCCAATCATCTCGCAAGATGGAATACCCTAGACTTACAACCATAGGGTTGCAATGCCAACCTACTATGAGTCCAATCATCCTATCGGGATGGAATACTCCTGGCCCACAACCATCGAGTTGGAATGCCCCACACTAACAAACATGCACACATAATAGGCAACCACATAGTACTCTACAGAACCAACATACTAGGGCCTTATCATCCTACTGAGATGGAATACCCTCTGCTACTGCTCAACATACATAACCCGCAGGTAACCTCCTACCAGCGTACATAAGGCAAGACCAACTACAGGTCTATAAATAGCCACTACCCAACTACCAGGGCGCTGATCCGACAAAACTAACCATCACTTAACTATCCATTCCTCTAGGGTACTAAGCTAACAAAGCATATCCTCACACCATTCCTCTAGGATACTAAGCTAACAAAGCTAACAAAGCATATCCTCATATCATTATCCTATCTACCAGGATACTAAGCTAACAAAGCATATACGCATATCCTCATATCATTATTATAACAAGCTCTAAACAACAATTCAAAGGGCCGACCTTGGTGCCTTAGACCCTTGAGTACAGTGAGGATAACTCACCTTGCAACTGCCAAAATCCTGCAAATCTCTGACCGCTAACTCACCGGAAATCCCAACTATCACATGAAAATCATCACATTAGAATCCATTCATTAAATCCATCTTCCTTATATTGGGCCAAGTCCCAAAACCAAGTCCTTATGCAAACCCAATATTGGCCTAATTTACTAAATTGGGCCTACCTTTCTAATCGGTCCTAGATCCAAGGTCCATAATAATTATTGGGCCCAAATTACTCCATCTATACTATTCAATCACGGCCCAAGCCCAGCTAGCCCATAAACAGCCTAATACTTCACGGCCAAAAATCGAAAACCCAACAGAGGGCGTACGCTAGGCGTACTCCTCTAGTACGCGGGGCGTACGCACGTCTGTACCAAAAGTCCTTCCATGTGCTTAATGGCTTAAGCACTTAAGCCCATATGCTAGATCCAGTGACAAAAAGGGCCTAGGACTCATAAAGTCTCAATCTTTATCCTTTTGGACGTCCATAAAGCTCTTAACCCATTAAGACCTTCCTACTTCATACATGAGACAACCAAAGCCATTGGGACCTCATTTTTCTCACTCAAGACCTCTCCTATGGTCTGAAAGGATAGCTCATCTTAACCAAAACACATCATGCATCATAATAGGGTTTTTTGGCACAAAAAATGGTGTCAAAACTTCACCACACTTAGATCTATAAAAAATAGATGTCAAGCAAGAAGCTTTATACCTTCAAGTGGTTGCAAAGTGTGATGCTATCTCGGATCTATAAGCTCCAGCCACCAAGTTTCCTTATTTGCCAACCTCTTATTTCTTCTTCTAAGATTTTCTTTGCCAAACTAAGCTCCACAAGGCCAACACACCCAACAATGGAGATGGAACGGCTATCTAGGGTTTTTCTGAGGATAAGGGAACAAATAAGGAGGCTAGGATTGATCCCTTATGTTCTTTAAATAGTGGTTGGCCCTAAAATTAGGATTTTAAGACTCTGAGCGTACGCTGGGCGTACACGTCCTTGCACCCGCGGTCATTCAATCTATTACGCTGGGCGTAACCCAGCCTACGCTGGGCGTACCCACGCATGTCCCAAATACATGCATGGCCTTCCTCATCAACTTTTTCCATTAAGTGCCATAAATGTCAATATCTTCAAAGTGTCATAACTCCTTTATTCTAAGTCCGTTTCCGACGAACTTTATATCCACAAAAAGGTGGCGAGAAGCCCTACGCTTCTAGCAACCCACCTCGGTCCGAAACCTTCTCGAATGAAACCCGTTGCCCATAAGAGACCGAAACGCCCTTACTCTTGATCTCGGGAATCCATAAATAGTTACTTTTAGAACGGGGCGTTACAGTCGAGTTAGCCATGCAACTCGTCGAGTTCTTCCTTTTTTAATGTGTCCAGCCCTTTCTAGTCGATTCCAAGGCCCTAAACTACAAATCTAGCCTCATGGTACTGAGATACCATGTAAAGTTGCCAACTTTACGTGCATGAAAGTCTTCAAAGAGAGTAAAACACTAAAACTAGCCTTGTTGAGAAGTTTAGGGCACGGAGGAAGGCCAAAGCTTGATAAAGCTTGAGTCTTTATGTCTTTGAGGGCCTAGAGGAGTCCATATCGGAACTCCTCACTTCAAAACGTGCTCAATAACATAAATGCCCCAAGGATAAGCTAGAAATGGACCTAAACTCTTAAATGAAGAGATCTAACAAGCAAATGATCAAGGTAATGACTTTTTACCTTCAAATGAATGCCAAAACGAAGTAGATGCTGGATCTACAAGCTCATTCTTGTTCCAAGCTTCTAAATCTTCAAGTCTCTTCAAGAAATGCACCAAACACACACTTTTAGCCTCTCACCTAACAACTCTTGCAGTTGAGATGACAAATCCTGCATCTCAGTAAATGCCAAGCGGTACGACACCTTGGCAATTGGGGCCGCACCTGGTACAAGGTCAATCCTAAACTCGACCTGCCTCTCGGGAGGCACACCGGGTAACTCCTCTAGGAATACGTCAACAAACTCCCAGACCACTAGAACCTCTGAAACTGAAATCTGATCCCCAACTCGATTGTCAACCACATAAGCCAAATAACCTGCACACCCGTGTTGAATATACTGTCGAGCCCTGACTGTCGAACAAAACCCTAAACCGATCATGATGCCCTCTCCATAAATAACTAGTTCTCCCCAATTGGGGTTTGAACTACCACTCGCTGGCCCTCACAATCAATCATGGCACCAAACCTGCTCAGCTAGTCCATACCCACTATCACGCACACATACCCCATGGGAATAGAGATCATATCAATCGGATAAGGCATCCCGAAGATCTCTAGCACAAAACCCTGATATACCGCAGATGCGTAAACCCCGTGTTCGTCGGCGATAGAAACCCGTAACAGACACTCTAACTCCCCAATAGGCATATCAAACTCCCTATTGAATGATCAGGATACAAAGGACCGTATCGTACGGTGACATCCCCAATTTCACGGCCAGAAAATACCGATTTTTTTATGCTTTGTTTTATAAATCAGAGTAATCGTTTAAAGAAAACGGTTGCGGAATTTGTTCCCAAAACAAGATATGATAATAACTTATCAAAACATTTCTCAAAGAGAATGTATTTTTATTTAATAATAAAACCTCGGGATGTCATGTTCCGATACAGACACATAAGCATAAACATATCATACATTCATTTACTAGTGATTTACATCTCTTTTAATCTCTTAGTGAAATGGGTCTTCACATCGATACCTGTGATACAAAGAAAACTGAGTGGGTCAGGCTTGGGAGCCTGGTGAGCATATAGGGTTTTCAACCCATAATAATACATTTATTATATTCAATCATCAAACAATCAACCCAAACACCCATCCCCATATCTCCTTTATTTCTTAAGGGTTTACCCTAAGAATCAACAATCCTTCATCCATTCATTCCTAAGGATTTATCTAAGGGATTGGCACGAAGTCCATTGCTGCCAAAGTTTATCTATCAGGTACTAAATCCATAGTTATCAGGTGCTAACTCCATAGTCACCAAGATTTACTCAACAGTAGGCTCCATAGTCACCAAGGTTTATACAATAGGCGCTAACTCCATAGTCACCAAGGTTTATACAATAGGCGCTAACTCCATAGTCACCAAGGTTTATACAATAAGCGCTAACTCCATAGTCACCAAGGTTTGTACAATAGGCGCTAACTCCATAGTCACCAAGGTTTACTCATACCATCTTTCATCACACACCAACTATTCCATCTACCCATGTTCTACCCAACATATTTGTAGATATAAAATACATATACAGTTTAACTCATTTAAAAACTATATAAAACATCCATTCCACACTCATCTCAAATAAACAACAATATATAAACACATATCACGTATTTCATAGCAAAAATTTCATATTTATATGTTAGAAGAAAGTAACTACCCACTCACACATATAAACAACAATATATATATATATATATATATATATATATATATATATATACATATACATAGCACGTGTTTTATAAAATACTTCATATCTATGTGTAAGATGAAAGTGACTATACACTCACACGTATAAACAACAATATACATATACAAATAGCACGTATTTTATAAAATACTTCATATCTATGAGTAAGATGAAAGTGACTATACACTCACATGATCAGAAGATGATCGAACAACACTACGGCTTGTAGAAGTAGTATTCTTCGGTAGATCTGGAAGATCTTCACAAAAATTGGCTTCTCGCGGGCAGAGTGTCGGCTCGGGAATTTTACTTCTCGGGATCTTCGGGGCTTTGAGACTTGCTTCGGGGCTCGGGAATGATACCGGGGCTTCGGGACATTTTTTGCACGCAAAACGGGGTAAAAACGAGTGAGAGATAAGAGTTTGAAGAAAAGAAATCGGCAACCATCGACATCTATTTATAGGGTGCTGAAACCTCGATTACGTTGGGCGTAAATCTAGGTACGCTAGGCGTACGCGACGTCATTGCATGCATACGTACTCGAGTGATGTCATTGCATACGTAGCTGAGGTGGTTCCAGGTACGCTGGGCGTACTCCAAAATTACGTTGGGCGTACTCAATTAAGCAGACTTCAAATTTGCGTAACCTTCGCATACGAGCTCCATTTTCGACGTTCTTTATATCCACGCGTAGGTGAGACTACGCTGTACAACTTTCGTTTAGACTATGTCAGCTAATTTTGACTTTATTTTTTATTATTTATTTTTAGTAGGCCGGGACAGGAAAACTCCGTTATAAATTCATAACTTCTTCATCCGACGTCCGTTTTCGTCTGTCTTTTCACCATTGCACTACTATCAATGACATCTTCGATTCTCATTTAGATTGTTTCGACCAACAATCACTCGATATCGAATTCGAGTTTCGGGCTGCATACTGCTAAGCTGAAATTAGAAAAATAATAACTTCCTCATACGAAGTCAGATTTGGGCATTCTTTTTTTGCACGCTCTCGGTTTAACGAACTCTACAACATTCGTTTAGATCACTAAGGCTAAATATCGCTCTGTCGTAAATTCACTTTTTACGTCATTCAGCGTCATGCCGGTTCTGTCGTGAAACTTCGACAGGTCATAACTTCTTTGTTATAACTCGGATTTCGACGTTCTTTATATGTACGGAATCCTTGTAACATATACTACAACTTATTTAAGATTACTCCTTCTAAATAATCTTCCATCAAAAAGTCATTTTTGACGCTTATCGTCTCTAAATTGACTAGCAATGATCTACGGGTGTTACAATTATCACCCCCTTAGGATGATTACGTCAAGGAATCATTAACAAAATAGGGCTTGTAAAATGATTCCAATCATCTGACTTAAGTCAGATGTTACATTGAACTTGGTCCTCTGGACCATGTAGCAAATTCATCGTAGTCGGACTCAATTTGATCTGACCACTAGTGTCGGAATAACATCCATCTTACTAGTCATTACCGAAACAATGGCAATGACATACTTGAATAAAACAGAATCAATCACTAGCTTCTTCGTAACCTTGTGACTTTCCCTGATCCAAGTGTGAGTCATGTGCTTCTAGTAGTGTAGATCTCTACTACTATTCACACCTACTCATACTCGTCCCAAGTATTGTCTCGCATTCCCCAAGTCCTAAAATCACAAAACAATTTAAAACATACGAATATGTCTAGTTAATCATAAAAATTTTCCTAGACTCTACTAGGACTTCTTCCATGCGCATCTTCACTTATCAATTCTACTTCAACTCGGTTGGTGATGGAAATTCCAGATTACGGGACAACTTCAAGAATTACACCAATTGTTCCACCATCCTGCCAATCGAAGGTGTACTTCAGACGTACCGTACCCATTTAAATGTTCCGTTATTTTATCAGACATATTCTAAAGGCAAGATACTATTCTTACAATATCTTCTGACAGGTGTCATTCACTATCATAAGCCTTTCATTTCCTCCATCTACTCAATTCTCTACGAGTCTTCACCATAACCTCTTGAGCACCCAAGCAGACGCTCGGTGTACTGGGTGAGAATTTAAGATAGGAAAGCTTCATTTACGATAAACGTATAAATCTCTTTATCGCTTCGAAACGTATACATGCTAGTTCTAATATCGTAGTCATGCACTTAGAATCCTAAACACATAAGGTTTCCAGATCGTAGTCATACACTTAGAATCCTAAACATCAGCCTCTGGTGGCGCTTCTGGTCTTCTGCTGCGGCGGAGATCTACAAGTCCTCATCAGAGAGACGCGTTAGAGCCGTCCCAGGGACTGTGCCCCGGGAGCGGACTCCGACGGTCAAGTTAGATCTGCTAGAAGATCTGAGATGGTCCTCCATAGCTAGAGAGAACCATCTTGGTGCTAGTGGTGGTGTATGGCGGCGGCGGGTGGCGGCTGAGCCACCTGGCCGGAGTATAGTGGCAGCTGATCCATGGGGGAAGAGTCTAGGGGAAGCTCCCTCTCCATGGAGGGGTACTGTTCATTATATAGGGGACAATTAGGTCAGGCCTTGGGCCTGCCCAAATCAGGCCCAACTAGCAAGGAGCTGGGTGAGGCCGCCCGGAGGCACCGAGCGAGGCTAGCGGGCGCGCACCAGGAGAGGATGGCAAGGGAGTGCCAGGCGGGGGAGCGCCTGGCCGAGCCGGTAGGAGAATCCTTAGCAGAGCTGGCAAGGGAGTCCCCAGCAAGGGCTGGCAAGGGAACGTCAGGCAGGGCTGGTAGGGGCGCGTCAGGCCAAGCTGGCGCGCTAGAGCAGTCTAGGCCACGCTAGTGGACCATTCCTCATCAAGTCCGCCAGTCTGGTGTTATTGGTACGCGGCCAATGACATCAGACTGGAACTAGTCATATAAACCAACAGGAGAGTCCCCAACGAGGCTGGCAAGGGAGTCCCCAGCAAGGTTGGCAGGAGAATGCCAGGCAGGGCTGGCAGGGGCGTGCCACGCCAAGCTGGCGTGCTAGAGCAGTCTGGGCCGTGCTAATGGACCATTCCTCATCAAGTCCCCCCAGTCTGGTGTTATTGGTATGCGACCAATAACATCGGACTAGACTTAGTCATATAAACTGTACGTCGTCAAGTCCCCCTAGTCTGATGCGATTGAGTTGCTGACAATCGGATCGAACTAGTTAAAGCACCAAAGCATTTAAATAATAAAGAGAAATGACCGAACCTCGCCCACGAAAGCCGTGGGGTTATGCGATGAGCCAAACGCTGCTTGAGTTGATTTGATACTTCTTCATTGAGAGGAGTGCGAGCCGATCGGTGAGATGCAACATAACTGTTGTTGCGATCGTGCGGACCGAGGCTGCTACAGGGTGTTACGCGACACTGATGTCGGTGGAATGTCGGACCGGGGTAGCTAAGAAGCGTAAGCTTGCCATTCAGTCCCTGAGACTATTATCCGGCGTGATTGTTGTGGTAGCCATGTGAGTTGGGATGTCACCAGTAACCATATACATAGTCTGCATTGCGGCGTACCACCCCTATCCCCCCCCCCTTCTTAGAGGAGGCGAGGAATAGATTCCGGGAGCTGGGCGACTAGGTTGCTAGCGAGGGTCACGTAGTAAGACTATTGTCGATACTTGAAATGGTACGACTTTCTCAGTGTTAACTTAGACATACTTGGATGTACAACTTAAACAAGCTTGTTCACAGAAATGTACAAGCCGTATGGCTGTGTGTACGACTTAAACAGCTCAAAGTGGGTTAAGACCCATCAAAACTTCTCCTCCCTTCTTTTTTTTTTGAAGAGGTGTTGTAAAATGTACAAGCTATACAGTTGTATGTGCAAATAAATGTTTCAGGAATTGAAGTTTTTTACGAAGATCTGAACAAAAATCGTTTTTCTATAATATATAAACTAAAAATGAGGTAAAAACTCATAAGAATTTCTTTTCTTCTGAAATTCCTCAACAAACCCCCAAAATATAAACTAAAAACGAGTCTAAGAAGGTGTTTTTTCACTAAACCTTCTTTACTCTTCAGCTTGCTCAACAAATCTGAAAATATTTTGTTTCCATCTCTAAGCTTCTAAAGGAAGCATCTATTAAACAACTTGAATGAAGTTGTAAATGAGAAATCAGAAACCAAAACCGATTTTCTTGAAATGAACAAGCAAAAGAGATAAAGACTTGTAAAATATTGTTTGTTCTTCAACTTGGTGAATAAACTTCGAAAATATGAACAAAGATGGGGAAAAACTCATAGGCATCTCTTTTCTCCCCAACTTTTTGAATAATCCATCCAAATATAAATGAAATGTGATAAAGCCTTTTTAAGACTTGAGGGTTGCTCAGATGAACTAAAACAAAGCATATCTAGACATCTGAGCAAAAACAAGGCAAATCTGAAGATCTAAGAGAGAGAACTCTAAAAGACCAAAAGATCTGAGCTAAAAACGAGCACATCAGGAGATCTGTGCATAAAACTAAACATATCAAGAGATCTGAACGATGGTTAGACAGATATAAAAAGATCTTGTCAAGAACCACATTGATTTGAACAGATCTTGGCAAAAGTCAAACGGATCTGAAGCAAATGCTGCTAGAGATGAACAGATCTGAGGAAAACCTGATGTGAAGAACAACAGATCTGAGAGAACAACGAGCTTGAAAGCACATAAGACCATGTACTCAATTCATCCTGGTAGCACTAAAATGTATAGGGACCTAAAACCCTACTACTGGTGGCCGACGATGAAGCTCGATGTTGCGAAGTATATGGCCGAGTGCGTGACGTGTGCGAGAGTTAAGGCACAACATCAGAAACCGTATGGGAGTTTAGAACCTTTACCTGTACCCATGGGTAAATGGGAGGACATCGCCATGGATTTTGTGAGCAAACTGTCCAGGACGAAGAACGGACACGACATGATTTGGGTAGTCGTTGATCGTTTCACCAAGAGTGCACACTTCATAACAGCCAACGAGAAGTGGTCTATGGATAAGCTCGCAAATGCTTACGTGAAGGAAATTGTAAGACTTCACGGTGTCCCTCTTACGATTGTGTCAGATCGTGATAGTCGTTTCACGTCGAGGTTTTGGAGAAGTCTGCAAGAGGAATTGGGTACGAAATTATGTTTGAGTACAGCTTACCATCCGCAAACTGATGGTCAGAGCGAAAGAACGATTCAGACACTGGAAGATATGCTGAGAGCATGTACCCTCGAATTCCAAGGGAATTGGGACGAGCACTTACCTCTGGTAGAATTCTTCTACAACAACAGTTTTCACTCGAGCATCAAGATGGCACCTTACCAAGCCTTGTATGGACAGAAGTGTCGTACGCCGTCTTTTTGGCTTGAAGTCGGAGAGAAGCAGTTTATGGGCCCCGAGATAGTCCATGAGACTGCTGAGAAGTTGAAGGTGATTAGGGAAAGAATGTTAGTAGCCCAGGATCGTCAGAAGAGCTATGCTGACAAGAAAAAACGACCGATAACTTTTGAAGTTGGGGATTCTGTTTTGCTTAAACTCTCACCATGGAAGGGACTTATACGATTTGGGAAACGAGGAAAGTTGAGTCCAAGGTTTATTGGACCGTTCAAAGTTCTTCAGAAGATTAGGAACCAAGCTTACAAGCTGGAATTGCCCGAAGAACTCAATGGTATTCATAACACCTTCCATGTGTGTTATTTGAGGAAATTCACGGGAGATGTTCCCGACATAATTCCAATCTTAGAGTTAAGGATGGATGAGAATAAGAGGCTGATCGAAAAGCCTGAGGCAATTGTTGACCGTAAGACTAAGAAGTTACTACGCAAGATGGTCGACTTAGTGCTAGTCCGATGGAAACATTCGAATGGGCCGAATCTCACTTGGGAAACAGAGGATGACATGATGAGTCGCTATCCACATCTGTTTGCTGATGCATGATTTCGGGACGGAATCATCCTAAGGGGGAGAGAATTGTAACGCCAGGGTTTCAGGGCTAAGCCTTTTTGTCAATGTAATAGTCTAGGTCAACTCTTGTAACTCTTTTTGAAGTAATAAAGATGAAATATTTGAGTATTATGTGAATTATGTGTGTTTATGTGTTTATTATTTAATTATAAATGTATAATTAATAAAGAATAAAAATAAGCGTCAAAATTAAAGTGTGAGATAAGCCCGATATCTCTACATAAAGTTGTAGAATATGTCTCAAGGTTTCCGTACATATAAGTAACGCCGAAATCCGAGTTATAACGAAGAAGTTATGACCCGTCGAAGTTTCGCGACAGAACCGGCACGATACCGAAAAGCGTAAATAGTGAATTTACGATAGAGCGAGATTTAGCCTTAGCGATCTAAACGAAAGTCGTAGAATATGTTAAACTAAGAACATCGATAAAAAGAACGCCCAAATCTGACTTCATATGAAGAAGTTATGATTTTTCGAAGTTCCGGAATAGCAGTGTACAGCCCGAAATTCGAATATTAGATCGAGTGATTTTTAGCCTACACGACCTAAACGAGAATCGAAGATCTCGTTGAGAGTAGCGTAACGAGAAAAAGATGGGCGAAAACGGATGTCGGATGAAGAAGTTATGAGGATTTAACGGACCAATCCTATCCCGGCTTGTTAATAATATAAAATTAAAAATCGAGCCAAAATTAGCCGACAGAGTCTAAACGAAAGTTGTAGAGTACGTTCCCACCTTCGCGTGGATATAAAGAACGTCGAAAACGGAGGTCGTACGCGAAAGTTACGAATTTTTGAAGTTGTAACTCGAAATTGCGAAGTCTGTTGCAAATCTGATGACGTGGCGCAATCTAGACCCTCCATTGCTGACTCAGTACCCGCCTCAGATAAGTGACGCGTCGCCCCTCGCTACGCCCAGCGTCCGAGCTCAGAACACGCCGCGTACGAAGGGTCTTCATGTGGTCCGAGAATAGGCCGCGTTGCACCATGCGAAGCTTGCCACCTGGAGGTCTGATCCGAAGCTACGCCTCGCGTAGCTGTTGAACGCCCAGCGTACCACCGAGGCTTCGCGCCTATAAAAGGGGTCCGAAGGCAGCCTTCATTTTCACACCAAAACTCACTCTCTCTCTCTAAAAACTTTCTCTCTCTAAGTGCTCTAAACACCCCTAAGCCCTAGATAAATCCCCTAGCAACCTAAGGAAGCCCCGAGGCTCCCGGAGTCCCGAGAAAAAGGAGTCTTTCGGTTTCGAAACGCTGCTCCAATTAAGTTCCGGTTTTCGATAAAATTCGTTGTAAGTGTGCTACGCTTACGTAATTTTTTATATAGCTTTCAAATAATTATAGGAATGTTATTAGGTCCTTAAAATAATTATTTGGGCTATTATTATGAGTTATATTGAGTGTTATTAACGCTTATATAATAATAATAATAGTCAGACAATTAATTTGTTGCGGTTATCGTTAGACTAAATCCTAGTGGTATCGATACTAGGTTTTATCGAAGGAATATCGTTTTAAGAGTATCGAAGCGCTGTCCGAGTGCTAAGTCACCACCTTTCAGGTGAGTGCATAGTTACTTTCAGCTTACACATAGATATGAAGTATTTTATATAAATTACATGCTATGTGTGCATATTATCTGAATACTTGTTATCTATGCTAGATGAACGTTTTTATACATGTTTTCAATGATTTAAACTGTATATGTATTTTATATCTACGAAAATGTGGGGGTGAAACATGGGTAGATGTAATAGGTGATGTGTGATAAAATGATGAGAGGCCTCGATGTTGATGTTGTTGATTCTGTCATCTAGCGGAGTATGGATGACGACCACGGACTCTTCTAGACAGTCCAGTGGAACACTAGCAGGCTCGCAACCTGTAGGTGTTTGTGAACGATGTGTTCACTGGTGTACTCCATCCCCCACATGGTTGCCTTTAGGACATTTATTGTTAAGGAATCCCCTTAGCAGTAGTGTCCATCCCGATGATGATCCTTAGACTAGGTCCCTTATGATAGGTGTTTAGGGACGTAAAGTGAGGATAATGGGAACAGGTAATCGGGTTATTGTTGATTGATGAAATTAATAAACTTATTTATTGTGGGTTGAAAACCCTATGTGCTCACCAGGCTCCCAAGCCTGACCCACTCAGTTTTATGTATTACATGTAGTGGCGCTTGA
Organism: Lactuca sativa; assembly: GCF_002870075.4. Classification (NCBI taxonomy): domain Eukaryota; kingdom Viridiplantae; phylum Streptophyta; class Magnoliopsida; order Asterales; family Asteraceae; genus Lactuca; species Lactuca sativa. The sequence continues at coordinate 55,724,090 of NC_056625.2, forward strand.
GCATAGATATGATGTTTGGACGAGGGATTACGGATATAGGCCTGTAGATATGAAATAATGTAGTAAGGCTTATATTGTACTGTTTATGCTTTTGATCTGTACGAACATGACATCCCAAGTCTTTTAATGAAATACATTTCTATGGAAATGCTTTTGATAAATCTTTATCATATTTTGTTTTGGGACAAATTCCGCAACACTTTTATTTAAAATGTTACTCTGATTTTTAAACAAAGCATAAACAAACCGGTCTTTTCTGGCCGTGATTTTGGGGATGTCACAAGGCAATACATCTAAATAGACACAAGCACTAGCTGAATTAGGGAAGATGCCTAAAATGCTTTTATGTGCTAAATGATTTGTGCCTGATATGTTGACATTTGTTCGAATCTAAGGTCTATTGCCGATTGGATCTAGAAACCTTATGTGTTTAGGATTCTAAACGTATGACTACGATATTAGAATTAACATGTAAACGTTTCGGGAGGATAAGGATGATTTAAACGTCTATCCTAAGTAAAGATCTAAATTTACCCTATTCGGTGTAAAGATCAAAATGACAAGAACCCGCAGTCGGGCCGGTAATGCAAATGGGAACAGGAACCAACCTCCAGTGATTGAGCAAATACCCGTTATGGTAGCCGCTCCAGAGCCAATCACCATGGTCGGAGTGCAAGCAATGATTCAGACGATGTTGGATCGTCAAATGGAGGAAACCAGACGCTTGCTTCAACAAAATCGAGAGGAACTTACAATGCCAATTGAACAGCCCGAATTGAACGATGGACAGTCAGAAAGAGGGAACTACAGTGGGATCGTTGGTCAAGCCAACCCACCAATAGTTCGACAAAACAACCAGGATGATGGAGTCGAGAGGAATGGATGCAAGTAAAAGGATTTTCTGACTTGCAAGCCATCGACTTTCACTGGAAAGGAAGATCCGATCGGAGTTATGGATTGGATCTCAAAGATGGAGTTGTCCTTCATGACGTGTGGTTGCAGAGGCAAATTACAAACCACGTTACAGTGCGACAGTTTCAAGGAGGTGTTGTTTGTTGGTGGAACACCCTGGGGAAGACTTTAAGCCCCAATGAGCCCCTGCAACTGACATGGGTAGAGTTTTTGGTGCAATTCAAACGTAAGTACTGTTCAGCCCAAAACCTGCTCGAGATGGAGAACCAATTCCTAACCTTGAAGAAAGGAAGCATGACCATCGATGAATACACCAACAACTTCACAAACAAGATGGAGTTTGCTTTGCGCCTTGTCTTGGACGAGCTGACAAAAATTGACAAGTATGCAAAGGGACGTCCATGGGAGTATGCGGTGCCAATACGTCAGACACCTACTCTGGAGGCAGCTATCTGGGCTGCCATGTTGAAGATATGATCAAGGGAAGAGCCGCCAGCAAGATAGAGGTTGGCGAGAAGAGAAAGTTTGAAGGATCCTTAAGGTCTGACGAGAAGAGAATATTCTCGAAGTCTGGTTCAAAGAAGATCGAAGAAGGAGCGCAATGTGTGACAAGTTCAGAAAGAAGCACATTGGGAAATGCTCTAAAGAGATGACCTGCTTTAAATGCGGGAAGATTGGTCATTACGCCAGCAAATGCACAACCAAGAGAGAAGTCCGCTTTAAGTGTGGTGAAGAGGGACACTTCAAGCAAGACTTCCCAAGGAAAGAAGAAGCTACAAAGCCGAATATGCCGCCAAAACCAAAGGCAAGAGCATTTCAGATGATCCTTGACGAAGCAGATGACAACGCGAGGAATCAAGGATGAGGACTTCATACCCGAAGATCGAGTTACGCAGTAGCCATAATATTGTATGATGTTGCCTATTAGAGGCATAGTCTAGGGTGAACTTGAACACCTATGTAATCATTTCACAGAATAATATAAAACCTTCATTTTGATATTTGATGTGTTAAGTTGTTATGTGATTTTCTTGTATGGTGACTTGGAAAACTGCGGGACAATACTTGGGACGAGTATGAGTAGGTGTGAATGGTAGTAGAGGCCTATACTACCAGAAGCACATGACTCGCACTTGGATCAGGGAAGGTCTCAAGGTTACCAAGAAGCTAGTAATTGATATCGTTTTATTCAAGAATGTCGTTACCATCGTTTCGGTAATGACTAAGAAGATGATTGTTATTCCGACTTGAGCGGTCATATCAAATTGAGTCCTACTACGATAAGTATGTTAAATAGTTCAGAGAACCAAGTCCGATGTAGCATCTGACTTAAGCTAAAAGCTTGAAGTGAAAGACAATCAAAGCGATCAATAGAGGTATCGCGATAGTTGCTTGTAGCTAGAAATGCTACCTTTTAAGATGTGATTAGAACATGAAGGAAGGTATAGCCTGTTCTGGAAGACTCTAAAAGACCTAAGTCTAAGCGTTGCAACATACGATGATAGGTCATTAGAATATGACACATCGATCCATTGTAGTAATAAGATAACTTATCTTAAGTTTGTTAAGAAGAAGAACGAGTCTCTAGTGAGGATCGAGATTGTGACTTGAAGGTCATAATTTGGAGTCTAACGTGAGATAGGGAGCAGGTGCAAGATCGAGCACCACTTGTAGTCAAGGAGTCCAAGAGTTAGATACTTGTTCAAAGCGACATAGAAGTTACGATTATTACCTAGGATGAAGAGATAACATATGGATTCATCATGTGAGCCCTGTTTCGTTGATGATTCCGGGACATAATCATCCTAAGGGGGAGATAATTGTAACGTCCGTAGATCCGGGCTAGTCAACTTAGAGATAATAGGGGTCGAAAACGACTTTTCAAAAAAAATATTGTTTAGAATAAATAATCTTAACCAAGTTGTAGTACATGTTACAAGGGTTCCGTACATATAAAGAACGCCTAAATCTGAGTTATAACGAAGAAGTTATGACCCGTCAAAGTTTCGCGACGGAACCTACACGACACTGGGAAGCGTAAATAGTGAATTTACAATAGAGTGATATTCAGCCTTAGTTATCTAAATGAAATTCGTAGAATACGTTAAACCGAGAGCGTCCATAAGAAGAACGCCCAAATCTGACTTCGTATGAGTAAGTTATGATTTTTCGAAGTTTCGGCTTAGCGGTGTACAACCCAAAATTCGAATATTAGATCAAGCAGTTTTTAGCCGACACAACCTAAACGAGAATCAAAGATCTAGTTAATAGTAGCGTAACAATAAAAAGACAGACGAAAACAGACGTCGGATGAAGGAGTTATGAATTTTTAACGGACCAATCCTATCCCGGCGTGTTAAAAATATAAATTTAAAATAAAGTCAAAATTAGCCGACGGAGTCTAAACGAAAGTTGGAGAGTACATTCCCGCCTACGCGTGGATAACATCGAAAACGGAGATCGTATGCAAAAGTTACGAATTTTAGAAATCGAATTAGTAATTTGCGAAGCTAGTGTGAAAGGCTACGCCCCGCGTAGTCCGAGAATGCCTCGCGTACGAAGTCTCTACGCCCAGCAGACTAACCTTCTGTGGTTCCGGAGCTCGCCACGATAACCCATCCGAAGAGCGACGCGTGTTGTACGACCAAGCACTACGCGCAACGTACTCCGAAGAGTACGCCCAGCGTACTCCGCAGATCAGGCCTATAAAAGGCATGCGAGGGCCAGCCCATTTCACACACAATTCTCTCATTCCTTCTCTCTCTACTTTCTCTCTCTAGCCCCTAAACCCTCTCCTAAGCCTAGGTAAACCCCCTAGCACCCGAAGGAAGCCCCGAGGCTCCCGGAGTCCAGAGAAAAAGGGTCTTTCGGTTCGGAAACGTTGCTCCAAACAAAGCCCGGTTTTCTATAAAACCGGTTGTAAGTGAGCTATGCCTACGCAATTTTTAATATAGCTTCTAAATAATTATAGTAACATTATTAGGACCTTAAAATAATTGTTTGGGCTATTATTATGAGTTATATAGTGTTGTTTAACACTTATATAATAATAATAATAATAATAATAATAATAATAATAATAATAATAGTTAGACAATTAATTAGTCTCGGTGAATATTAAACTAAACACTAGTGGTAATGATACTAGGTTTTGTCGAATGAAATTGTTTAAAGAGTAACGAAGCGCTGTCCGAGTACCAAGTCACCACCTTATCAGGTGAGTGCATAGTCCCTTTTCATGAACATGATTTTAATACAAGTATTGATTGAATGTATTAAATATATGTTTATGTGCGAATTATTTGATGTTGTCTGAATTACGTGTTAAAGAACATACCTGGTTATTTATAATGATTTAGGTTAATGAGTAAACCTAAAATTTGTTATGAGGGTCATTTGGTAGTATCTCCTTATGAGTATGAGTGAGATATATACGGGGAATAGAACCCTTGAACATGTCATTGATCCAGAAGTACGGATTAGGCGTAGTCATCCGTCCTTAGTCCGAGAGTATGGATTGGACTCAGTCAACTGTCGTTAATCCGGGAGTATGGATTAAGACATAGTCAGTTGTCCTTAGTCTGGGAGTATGGACAGGACATAGTCATCTGTCATTAATCCGGAAGTACGGATTTAGACACATACCAATTGTCCCTTATCCAAGAGTATGGAATGGGTACAATCATGGACTCAAGAGTATGGATTAGATCCGAAGTAAGAGGTAAAATTTAAGGTCCGTGAGTATGGATAGTCTTGTTGTGATGATTGACGGGGTGGGGTAAGAGTTGATTATATATATGGGGAAATCGTATATTGTGTGAGTTTATATATATATATATATATATATATATATATATATATATATATATATATATATATATATATATATATATATATATGTGTGTGTGTGTGTGTGTGTGTATGTGTGTGTGTGTTATAACATTGTGGGATTGAAATCCCTATGTACTCACCAGGTTTCCCAACCTGACTCACTCAGTTTATTTATATCACAGGTGTTGATATGAAGTCACATTACACTGAGAGATTAAGGAGATATAAATCACTAGTGATAATGAATGTAAGTTCTGTTTATGTTTATGTTTCTGTATTGACGATGACATCCCAAAAGTTTTAAAATAAATAAAAATACATTTCTTCGGAAATGCCTTGATAATGTAATTATCATGTTTTTCTGGGAACAAATTCCACAATGTTTTTCTTAAAAGATATACTCTGATTTTTATAAAGCATAAACAAAATCGGTCTTTTCTGGCTGTGAAAATGGGGATGTCACAGTATCGAACATGACATCCCGATGTTTTAATATAATGAAATACATTTCTTCGTAAATGCTTTGATAAATCTTTATCACATTTATCTTTTGGGAACAAATTCCGCAACACTTTTCTTTAAAAGGTTACTCTGATTTTCAAACAAAACATAAACAAATCGGTCTTTAAGGTCAAAGTTGAAGAATAAAGACTTGAAAAGTTAAATGTGGACAATTAATTTGAGACGGAGGTAGTAAATTACACTTGTAACCCAAAAAAACTTCAAAAAAATATTGCCTAAAATGGTGTAAATAAGGACACAGAGGGGAATTTTAGAAAATCATAGGAACCTCCTAAGCAAAATTTGAACACTTGTTAATTAGTTTGAACACTTGTTACTTAGTTTGACAGCTAGAGTGACATGGCAAGTCAAGTAGGCCACCTAGGACGACTAACGGTTTCAAATAGACGCATTGACCAAAATGATCAGGCATACAAATTTTTTAAAGCATCGGGACCAAACGGGTAGATGTTTCAATAGTTGTCATGATTGTGTCTATTTTGGAAAACCAAAGGAACCAATCATGCAATTTTGTCTATTTTATATATATATATATATATATATATATATATATATATATATATATATATATATATATATATATATATATATATATATATATATATATATATATACTCAACTTATCTCAACCAATTCAAGGATTCTAACTACTGATTTTAGAATCCAAAAAGACACCATAAGTTCATAACAACAAAGATCAGATAATTGACTACCTCTTACATTTGCAACCGAACCACAAGACCACAAAAAGTAAAAAGGTAATTTGCAACCGAACCCACAAGACCACAAAAGGTTTTTGTCATCATCCCAAAAATAAACTAAGATTATAACAGTTCCAAGCGATATACAACGATAACTCATTAATATCTGATTGTTTGCGGGTATGTATACACCCAAAACTTGGTGTAAAATTCCTTCTTAAAAGATAATAATCTCAACATAAATTATTAAGACTCTCAATCAAAATAAAATAAGAATAAAAAAAAAGGTTTAATCAATCAATCCTCATCGTCTTGAACATCATCATCTTCTCTTGTTCCATAATCAATCCATGGTAACATGGACTCAAACAAAACCGCCAATGCATTCCTGTTTGCAACTTCACGAGGGGCCCGTGCGGGACCCGGACCCAGACCCGGAATATTTTCTTGGTTGTCACCAACAACATTAACATTATTATTATTATTATGCATGTCCACCAACCTCGGATCTATCATAAAATTTTGCAAATTTTCTGGAGGAATTGTTGGCGTTGAATCAGAGAAATCAGATACCATCAAGTGTGAATACCTGTAACAATGTAAAATAAAACAATCATAAATAATCTTAATTGCAATTTCTTGCATTTAAACTATAAAAATTGAGAATAATTTCAAGAAAAACGCATACTCACTCGTTTTTATCGGATGCAAACGCTTCTTTTCTCACACACTCCCAATCTTTAGCTTCACTTCGACTAATTTCCATCTTTTCAATTACTGATAAAGCTGTATCCTTAAGAAAATTATGAAGCTCAGGGAGTCTCCATATAATATAACTCCTTTCAACATAAATATTAATCAAATGATCCAATGATTCACTTCCACTTTGATCCATTCCAAAAAAAGCATGATTAGTTATCTTCGTCCACACTTGTTCTTTCAAAGGAACTTTACCCACCAACTTTTTTAAAACCAATGGATGAAGCATTAAAGCCTGTTTCATAAGATCACTCGAACTCGACTTATCTTTATCTTGTTCTTTTTCTTTTTCTTTTTCTTCACGTTCAAGATAAAAGCGACAAATTGCGAGTGAATATGAGAAATTCGGATACAACCACATCGAGTTATCGCTATTATACTCTTCAGAAAACGTTTCCAACCATTTATACTCTTCGGCTCTAAGGGCAAAATAGTCAATACAGAATAACGCTCCCATTGGGTCATCAGAGTCTAGGGAAACTAATAGTTTGCATATTTCAAGAGCTGAGCGATGACACCCGCGTCTATCCATGTTTTTCATGTGGGAAAAGAGTGTGGTGAAAAGCTGTTGATTTGTTTCATGTTTATATTGTAATTTACAGGTGGCTTGTAAAGGATTGAATAATGGATGCCAAGCACATTCTAAGGCGTATAAAGATTTTGAAGTGGCATCTGCTGACATTTGGAGTTCACCTGAGAATTTGAAGTATTCTGCTAGGGTTGTGAGGGAATCTATGTGGTAAGGGTGGTGTAAAAGAATACTTGCGATGGTGTTCAGATCATGTGATGCTTTTGCAGCTTCAAATTGTCTTTGAGCTAGGCTGTAGGTTGATGATGGCACATACCTAAATATAGTCACACAAATGTAAGGTCAAAATTGTCTTTTAATACCAGAAATTTATACAAAAAAGTCATAATAATAGTTTTTCCACCTACCATATGTAACCAATAAAGAGGATAAGAATACAAGGGATGTGATAATCACAATCACAAAGCCATTTGTTAGCATGAAGATGATGTTGATACTTGATACTCATTATTTATATGATTATGAGTATTGTATGTTGGTTTCTTTGTTTATTATTATTATTACTAGGTGTAAAACCCGTGTATTACACGGGTTTGATTAAAGAAAATAAAATATTAAGATGTAAATAATAAGTATTTTTGAAAATAAAATTTTAAAATAAGAAATGAAGAAACATATTAATTGCAATTTATTATAATATTTATTACATTTGATACTTTACATATATAAGTATAGGATTACGTGGCTTTTTAATTTAATTTAAAAAATTGGAAAAAACCATAAATTGACATGTGGATATTATTTATTTTAAAAATACAACAAAATGACAAGTGTCAAAACTCATGAGATATTGACATGTGACAAAAAAAACCTTCATTTATTAAGAAAGATATTTTTTAAGATTCTTTGCATTTATTATCACATTAAATATACTTAATACTTTACATATATAAATTTAGTATTACGTGGCATATTAATTGATTTAATTCAAAAAAACCACAAAATGACATGTGGATTTAAATTTAATCAAAAAATTTACAAAATTACATGTGGCAAATTTAATGAGAAGATGACATTTGGCAAAATGATCTTCATTTATTAGGATAGAAGAAGATTATTATTATGTGTAATCTAATTATTAAAAAGTTAACTTAAATATCTAGATACCTATTTAAAACATTTTTAATGAAAAATAGTAGTTAAGAGTAATTTTGTTATTTGTTGCCATTCCAAATCCTGTGACAAAAGTTACAAACCAAACATAAACAATGAAAAGAAAAGGGAATTGAACCATTCCATTTCTGCCAACCAAACTCCCGATTTAAATTGAATTCCTTCGATTTCCAAAACCTTTGAATTGCAATTTGCTTGACAAATTCCAACAATAACAAATAAACCCATGTCACCGCGGCTGGAAGCACAACACCGTGACTGCGGTTTCGGCTGTGTGGTTTGCGAGTGAGGGGAGGCTTCCCTGCCTCCTCTCTCTTCATTCCATTGATCGAAAAACAAAAATTTCTTTTTCTTTTTCAAACGTAGTATGCAAAAACATTTATTTTCCTTTTTTTTAGTTTCAACGGCTAGACTGCTAGAAACATTAATTTTTCAAAAAAAAAAAAATTTAATACATTTACCACTCTATAAATACCAAACAAACCGAACATAAATTTCAAGCTTATTTCTACATACTCTCAAAAACCCACTCAAACACAATGTCGTCATCTTCATCCTCCTATTCAATGGCTCAAGACGAGGCATTATTTGTCGGTTCCGTCATGGCAAAAATAGTTGCGTATTTCCGAAACCGACAAGGTCAAAGTTCACGTTTACGACCTAACAATAAGAAACCCTCCGTTCCGGAGAAATTGCAAAGCCAACCACAATCGTCAATCGTCTTATAGAAGACTATTTAGCAGATGACGCCTTGTACGCTGCAAAGTTTTGACAGCGATTCCGGATGAGGAAAGAGTTATTTTTACGTATTGTTGGCGATTTGGATGGTCTTTTTCCATATTTCCAATTGAAGTGGGATTCAAGATGCAAAAAAGGTTTTTCTCCAATTCAAAAATAAACAGCCACAATTCGTCAGTTAGTTTACAGCATGGGAGCAGACAAATGGGACAAGTATTTGAGGATGTTCAAGTGTACCACACGGGATACTGCATACAAGTTCGAGAAAGCTATTACTTTGGTTTACAGGCAACGATATTTGTGCAAACCAACCATCAATGATGTCCACCAATTGTACACGGTGCATGAAAGTAAGCATGGGTTCCCAGGAATGCTAGGTAGTATTGATTGCATGCACTGGTCTTGGGCATTGTACCCAAACGCATGGCATGGTCAATACATGTGAGGCGATCATAGAGAGCCAACAATTGTTTTAGAAGCAATCATATCACATGATCTTTTGATATGGCATGCATTTTTTGGTCCATAGCACTGTAATACCAATTTATAAGAACAATTTGCAAACCAAACTAGCCCCATAGTACTATAATAGCAATTTATAAGAACAAAGAAGCTCCCTAAAGTTACAACAACTATCGAAGGTATAAAGTTACTTAGTCATACCATGACACGACGGAAAGCCTGCCTGTTTACAACGTGAATCAGTGATAATAGATAATCAATTCAGTTTCAAGTCAGGGAGGTCACAGACCATGACAATTTACCTTCCCAAACACCTTAAAAATGTATAGAGAAAGAAATACAAACCTTCATATGGTGTTTATTGACCTAGAAAAGACATGATAGTATACCACGAGAAAGGAAGATGGTGGAGCCTCACAAGTAGAGGGGTCTAATGAAGATATGTAAGGAAGACAAATATGCCAGGCCTATAATGATTATGTATACTCTAGCTAATGAGCTAATAACATGATACCTTCCCGACTTTCCCGATGGACATAGGGCTCTATCAGGGTCCTTCATTTAGCCTCTACATTTTCTCTTTGATTTTTGATGACATTTTTTATGGAATTTAAGGAGTAGTGCCATTATGTACATTTTTTGCCGATGAAATATCTTTGGTGCAATTCAAGAGTCGAAGCATAAGACAAGGGAGTAGAAGTCTGCCCTAAAAGCAAGTACCACACCATAAAACAAGTTTCAAGTACTCGGAGGTCTAAGATCACAAGGAAAAGTAAGTAAAGAACAACGTTAACCACAACATAAAGACTCGGCCACAAGAGTATTGTGCTACAAGGTCCTAAGAGGGAAATTCTATAGTGTAAAAGTTGAGCCAGAGGGGCTGCTATGTCGTATGGCTTTGAATATTGGCCAAAAAAGAAGACGCATGAGAGGAATATGTAAGTTGCAAAGTGAGAATGCTCCAATGGATATACGATAAGACAATGTTAGACAAGATATCGCATGTGGTTATCGAAAACACATTGGGAGTAGTGTCCATGACCGAAAAACTAAAGGAAGGAATATTGTGAAGGTGTGGACATGTCCAGAGGAAGAGGCATCAAATGACTACGATAAGAAGGGTGGAGAGTGTTACGTCCAAATGGGACGAGGATGAGAGGTCAACAAATGAGGAAATGAGAAGATAGTTTGAGGTTAGACATTAAAAGTTAGCACTTTCTAAATACATGACTAGGAGGGAGTGGATCCATAAAAGTAGGGTAATAGAGTAGTATATATTTTAGCTACTTACATTATTTTTATCTGTATTTAAGTATTTATATACTTACTTATTTTATCAATTACTATTAATATTATATCCCTAGTATCAACATTTTAAATCGCATATCCCTCTTTTTAAACAAATGCATGGTGCATAATTCTACACGTCGAAGATGGAAGTAGCCTCTTTACCCATACCCATACCCATACCCAGGGTGGAGGTAAGATTGTCTAACATCTAACATCCCAGGTACCCCATGACCTAACGGGAAGTAAGTATAGTTGTTTTTGTCTTTCTCACTTTCCTTTCCTTTCCTTTGGTAATTATGGGCATCCTACACTATCCAATTTATGTGAATATATGCTTGACCACTATCCAAACTAATGAAAAAGGTGTTTGTTTAAAATATAAAAAAGTCAACTAAACGATATGCTACCATGCTCACACTCAGACAACCTATCAATAATCATAAGTCCACTAGCAGTATGGGGAAATAAATGGGCAACAAATTTGAGCTTCTATTTTTAAAAGGAAAGATATCATGAATAAAACTCACCTGAAATAGGTGCATCCATCTTTGTTTTCAAGAAGCTCCATGGATAGAGATCCATCCCACCTAGGCCAATGCTCTGAGGGAGAAACAATAATTGTCTTTCTATGGGTGTGGGCCCCACGTCTCCCTGTTCGACTCTGTTGTCTAGAACTTCCTGCTTGATTTTGATTACTTCTTTCAAATGAACTCACAACTTTTGATCCAAATATTCTCCTCAGCTCATTTTCTGCACTAAGAAATCTTGGATCCACTTGCAGTATGTTTGTTGTGCATCCTTTCCCTGATCTATGTCTATCCCCCTCATCATTCACATTTTCAGATTTCTTTCTTGAAGACCGGGTTTGACTTTGACTTTGACCACCAGATGAATTGACTCCGAAAGATAAATCTTCTAATATGGCATCTAAGGAATCCACAGTGCCTGTAGTTGCCTTGTTCTTCTTCTTCTTTTTCTTTTTCTTTGATTTTTGACTTGATGATATGGCATTGGTAGCAGTATTTTTCTTACTGGGGAGTAAATTGTGTTCATTTTTTACTGTAGAGGAGGTATCAACATCACTAGCATCATTCTCCTGAAATTGAGTGTTTGAGACTGATTATGAAATTATATGAACTGTAGAAGTTTGCAAGTAAAAATACACATGTTGAGAAACATCAAGTTATATAAACCATAGAATTTTTTTAGTAACCTCTTGTAATATAAAGTACAAGTTTATGTAGTAGTATTATCATACAAAAATGCATCCGAAAGTAATATGATTTGGCTATTGACAATATCAAAATATCTATAAGTAAAAGATTGATACTTGAAGGCCCATAAAATCATCTATCACATTAAACTATATGCACAAAAGTCCTAGATCAAGTCATCTAGTGATACTTAATCATTAACAAAAACACTATCAATCAAAAAGTAAGGAAAGAAAACAAATAAATATCTTAACTTTATGGATTGTTAAGAGTCCAAAACAGTAATAGCGAAAATAAAAAATGATAGACCCATATATTATATAAGAAAAAGAGCTAAACTTTGCATGTTAAAGTCTAGTTGAAATCCAATATTTATGCGGATTATGAACTTTTCAAGAGAAATAAAAATACTATGCAAAGTAAAATCAATACTTTCTCTATTTCAACAAAACTTAAAGTTTTAGCATCAAACCTAGTACTTGAGGAACACAAAGTTGATATGGATTTATCAGTAATTTACCAATAACATTGTTGAGTTTGTAATACTTGTTACAAAGTTTCATGTATTTTACAAGTATTTCTCCAAAAGTCAAGAACCCAAAAACTTTAACTTGAAAAAATAGCCCTTTTGATGTCCTCAAAGTCAGGGTGTAGCTCTTACTTGGGAGAGATGGAACTAGTGGCATTCTGATGCTCAATTTAAAAGAAAGAAATCGCATCACTTGTTGCATAAAACGTACTTGAATAGCATACAAAATCAAAAGTGTGGGTTTTTATATGAAATCAAGAAACTAATAGATTATCACGAGCAATCAGAAACTTAGCTCAAAAAGATAATTGAAAATCAGGAAGGTCCAATAACACACATAAGAACCCTACTCATCGGGAATATTTTTAAAAAACAGAACCAAGATTAACTACACCAATTAGCACTAAGCTAAAGAACAATGAAAGTTCAGCTATTACGATATAAAACAACAAAAATCATCGTGTAATCAAACGCACCTGTTCCTGTTCCTTCTCCTGCTCCTCCTCTTCGTTGAGGAGATCGAAAGGATTAATTGAAGAAGGGCGGGGTGAATTGGAGGGTGATTCCGACTCATCATCATCGGACAATATGATGTCTTGATTCTTTGCTGATTCTTGTTCATTAAGCACTTTCCTCAACGCTCTGGCGGACATCGTTGTTTCAGCTCTGAATTTGTGAATCCGAGACCCTCCAAGTAAAAACCCTCTCTGGTCTCTTTCTTATACATAAATTTTCCATCTAATCCTCCATGTTATGTGAAAAATCATAAGCCCCACCAAGGTTTTTGATTCCATCATTTCACCCCCAAAGTTATGATATTCTTCCATCCCATGTCACCTTCCTCCCCTCCCCCCCCCCCCCCCCCCAATTATTACTTTTTATTTATTTAAAAATGAAATAAATTATTATTAAAAATTAAATATTATAAAATTTTCAATCTTTTCAATCGTTTATCGGTCATATAAGGAAGGATTTTGTCAACACAACATGTATCTTGTGGAGAATTATATTCGTACTGAAGATGGTAATAAAGAATGGTTGGTCCCTCGGTAACAATACGGGACCGATTATAAATATATCCCCACTTTTTCTTGTTGCTGGTAAATTAAAGAATTTAAAGGAGCATATAAAAAAATGGAGGAATGAAATCATCGAAGCTAATAGAAAGGAATTGGTGGAACTTACAAATACAATCAACTCTATTGATCTTCTTGCTGAATCTGCCCCCGTTAATAAGAATTTAATAAAGAACCGCCTTCATGTGTATCAAAAGATCATGGAGATTGAGTATAGACGCATAGAAGACCTAAAGCAGAAATCCCGAATCTGTTGGGCTCTTGAAGGATATGAGAATAGTAGTTTTTTCATGGGGTGATAAATAAGCATCATAGGTCACAGAGAATTAACGGACTTAAGGAAAATGGTTTTTGGATTAATGATTCGGATATGATCAAGCAAATTGCAATTAAACATTTCTCGGAGCGATTTGTTGAGTCGATCTGTTTAAGGCCTAAGTTTAGCAGTTTTTGTTCAAAAAATTGTCCCATAATATGGTTGTCTGTCTTGAGGATCCCTTCACACTCGAGGAAATTAAAGCAGCAATTTGGGCATGTGGCTCGGATAGGACTCCTGGTTCGGACGGTTTCTCGTTTCTTTTGCTTAAAAAGCATTGGGATGTGATCGGAAACGAGTTCTATTTTGTGGTGAAACATTTTGAAGCTAATGGATTCATTGACAAGGGCTGTAATGCATCTTTCATCACCCTCGTCCCAAAAATCCAGGATCCCATCTTGATGTGTAATTTCCGGCCCATTAGTTTAATCGGGTGCTTGTACAAAACAATTTCTAAGATCCTGGCGGAAAGGCTAAAGAAGGTGATTCACTTGGTGGTTAGCCGAGTTCAGACGACATTTATCAAAAATAGATATATCCTTGATGGTCCTCTTATCCTAAATGAAGTAATCGCTTGGTTAAAAAAGAATAAGAAGAGGGCTTTTGCTTTTAAAGTTGACTTTGAGAAGGCTTTTGATTGCCTCAGTTGGGAATATCTTGATTCAATACTACAACAGATGGAGTTTGGGGACAAGTGGTGATCATGGATTCATGGTTGTCTATCTTCTGCAAGGATCTCAATTCTCATAAATGGGTTCGCTACCTCTAAATTTGGTATGGAGCGTGGTATCAGGCAAGGTGACTCACTTTCACCGTTCTTATTTATCATTGCAGCTGAAGTTCTAAATGTAGCCTTGGATATGGCAAAACAAATTGGAGCCTTTGAAGGTATCCAATTACCTCGCCAAGGCCGAACCATTTCGCACCTTCAATACGCAGATGGCGTTATCTTTTTGGGTTCTTGGTCTATAGAAAACGCAAAAAACTTGATCAAAATCCTTAGATGTTTCGAATTATCCTCTGGTCTCAAGGAAAATTTGTCCAAAGTAAGTTATTTGGCTTTAGTGTCCCAAACTGCGATTTGGATTTGTTGGCCCGATATAGCAATTGTTCCATTGGAACCCTTCCTTTCATATATCTTGGATTACCGGTTGGAACTTCTATGGCTAGAGTGTCGTATTGGAATCCTATCATCTCGAGAAATTCTTGGCGAGATTATCAAAATAGAAAGCCTCTACATTATCTTTTGGTGGCCATCTAACACTCTGTAAAGCTGTGTTGAGGAGTCTTGGCTCCTTTTATTTCTCTCGGTATAAAGCCCCTACTAAAGTTATCAAAAATCTTGAGAAGATAAGGATGAGGTTCTTTTTTTTTTTTTTGGGGGGGGGGGGGGTGATGCAAACTCCAGGAAGATGTCATGGATAGCATGGGAAAAAAATTTGGCTGATAAAGAAAGAGGGGGGCTTGGGATCGGTAGTTTAAAGGCTCAGAACTTAGCTTTAATGGGCAAATGGTGGTGGAGATTTAGAAACTTTCCTGAGACTACTTGGGCTGAGGTGATTAAATCTATAAACGTAGAAGATGGGGGGGGGGGGGGGGGGGGTCGCAAGACCATCTATCGCTAAGAGAAAAAATGGTTGTTGGGGTACGGTCGCAAATATTCCAAAACTTCTAGAGAAGGAGAGTGTGTCTTTTTTCAAATCACTAGCATCTGTCTTCGAATGCTAACAGGGTTCTTAAATGGTCATGGTCGCTTGATCCTTCTGGGGCATATTATGTCGCTTCTCTAAGAAGTCATATCGACAAGCTTACTCTTCCTTCAAGTGATGGTAGATGGTCCTGGAATCCGTTGATCCCAGAAAAATTGAATATTCTTGCTTGGCGTATCTATCACGGTAAACTCCCCACTATGGTAAACCTCTCAAAATTCAGAATCTGCTCTTCAAATTTATGCAAGATCTGTCATGGAGCCCAGGAATCTGAAAATCACATTTTTGTGGAGTGTTCGGTTTCGATTGAAGTTTGGCAGCATATCTGCAAATGGTGGCGGCTTCTGGAATATCCTCTTACATCAATCCGTGACCTGTTGCAATGTAAAGAAAAAAATTGGGGGGCATCAAAGGCTAGCAAGGATTCATGAAGCTATAATGCTAATATTTATCTGGGTGATCTGGAAGTATAGGAATTTAAAGGCATACTCTCCAATCCCAATCTCCAAATCGCAATCAGCGCCGCCAGCGCTGGCTTACAAGGTAAAATCACTCTCGATCCTTTGGATCAATGCAAGAAAGAGGAAAGGGCATAATCTGAGGTGGTTTGAATGGTGTTGTGACTCAATTCTAGAATGTTATAGCAGACTTTAAATCTATTGGTTTTGTTTTGTTGTTTTCGTCCTTCTCTTACACTTTTTTTTTCCGCTTGTTTTTGTACTTCTAGCCCCTGACTAGCTTTTTCTCTTTTAATTTCAGCTTGTCGTTCAAAAAAAATATCATTCATTGTCAACTCAATCAAAATAAATATTAAAAAAATATGTAATAGATATTAAATATGTAATGATACCTTATGCAAATTTTAAAAAATATTTTATTTTACGTTTTATATTTTAATTTTATTAGAAAGATAGTTATCTTAGAAATTCACTTATTTAAAAAATATGTTTTTAGACGAACAATTTAAATTTTATTATATTAGCTTCAATTATTTTTATTTATGTAGTTTCATAAATTAATGTAAACTTTTTAATAATAGAATATTCATATTTCATGAATTATTAAAAAAAAAAGTAATACGTAGATTTTATTAATTATTGTCATTTGTTATTTTAAAATTTAAACATTGTTATTTGTTATTTAATATGTTAAACATCATTATTTCTTATGTAAAATATTATAAAACTACCTTTTGATTAATTGAAACATTACTTACAAAGTAACTTTAAATTACAATAATCAGAAATAATATTAAATTAAAAGTATAATTAACTATATATACATAAGATAAAAAAAATTATTATACCTTGAAAACAATGTTTGGTATATAAAAACAACATCGTTGTTGAAATTGAAAAGTAAATAAATAACTTTGAAATTGTGAGGTTAAATCATAACACCTAGAAAGCCCACGTCAAATCCATTTGATAATTTATCGCCTGGAAGGTAAATTCTGGAACACTAACAATATATTGGACATATAATATTTGAATCTTGCACATCCTTTATTGAGTTTTGTATCTCAACTACTAATATGTCGGGACACAAGTCACTTTTTGATTCATTAACAATAACAATAGTTATAAATTAAAAAAATTATACATAATTTATTTAATCAGAACTGGTGAGTAAAGTCAAGTCTATTAAGTTCATATTATTCAAGATAAAGATTTTTCTTTAATCATATAAATTTGAATTCTACTTTGTAGATTACATTCTATCGTTATAATAGTATTCAATTTTCAATGTTCTAATAGACGTCATTTATCATATTATTAAGGTAATGATAATGTCTTATATCAACTTTTTATATTATTATATGAATTCTTAGTTAATAGTTAATTACAATAGGCTAGTTATTTTAACAACATATATTGTGAATAATTTTTATCGACATAGTTATATTCATGTGCTAACATATCAACATTCACATTGATGTCTAATTTATCGAAGGAATGAGGAATGTGGTTAATGAGCTAGCGCCGCGCCCCTAGCACTACATTGGGTTCTTCTCTATCTCCATGGTGATACAGATAGAATCCCAATGTTGATGGTTAAATGGTTATTGTTTGCAGTAAATGTTGGTGATACTTAGCCCAACAACTAATTGATTGTATCATTGAAACCCCATATGACATTGTTATAAAGTTGATTGTAATATTGAAATCTAACCTTGAATTTGCAGAAATCCAAATTGATTTTTTGGATTATCCCAAATCTGTGATATCTCTTTCTAATAGAGATGTAGAAATCTAATTTGGGCTATGCTTTTACACATGGAGAAATGACCACTACTTAGAGAGAAAAATTGCATTCCATAAAGAGGCACTATACCAAAACAACTCCAAATGATCCTCCAAACAAAACCAATGCATCCTACTACAAGAATTTCTAAATTTATTATAATGTTCCAAGACTCCACATCCAAATCATCTCAACATGATCAAAATTGAGGAGAAAATAAGCACATTGATCAACACAAGCTCAACACATAATTAAGAATCTACAAGCCCTCTTGAGTGTCATCTTAGCCAAAAAAAAACACTCAAAAACTTCACCTTTAAAGCAAAAGCTTCCATAATATCAGCTCTCTCTTCATATATTGATCTCCATGTATTCCTTTTCTCCATTAATCCAGTCTTTTTCAAGTTAATGCATATACTAATCCTTTGTAACCCATCTACTTCCACGAACTTGATACCTATCACAGCTCACCCTTTGCTCACTGCTACTCTCACCGCCACTTTCTGCACTCATGTATCCTGATGTCCTTCGTTGCCTCTTTGTTTTCTTGACAGCACCATCACCACAACTGTCGCTAAAATTCCCATTCAAAAGCGGATCATCTATTCCACGTATTTCTCTACTTTTAGCAATACAACTGTCATCTCTCGTTCTCCTTCCTTTATCATTCTTCTTCATATTCTGAGAGATTTTATGCAGTTTTTCATTAAACTTCGTGATCCCCTTCCCTACTGGTTGCACAGCTTGATTCACTGTAAACCTCAAATCACTCACAATCTGTATTCAAATTGTCACTAAACATTAATATTTTCAGAGATTGAAAGTAAATAGATTGAAATTAAAGAACTTACGTATTCACCACCACCAACAAAAACATCACGAACACTCTCTTTAATGGCGGTTTTGTTCTTCACACGAGGATCATGTCTTGGGAGGCGTAATTTTGTGGGGCGTTCACTGTCTCTAACTTCATCAGGATCTAGAGGACAATCGGAAGTATAATCACCAAGAACAGAAAAATCTCCATGGAAAAGATCTCCCATTAACGTGTAGGGTTCTGAAGGAAACACGTATATGTGAACCAAAGAAGCAACGCCCATCTGTTCTACATTAATTAATACAAACGCCTGTTAAATTAACGAAGAAAGAATAGATATAACTAATTAAGAAAATTAAGTAATTACCTCAATACAAATAATAAAATCCTGGATAGATGATTTAAATTGCGACTCTTGAGCTATTGGAATTTTGATAAAACCAAAAGAATAGAGAAGGGCAATAGCGACACCTTGCCACCATGTCAAAAATACAATTGCTTTAAATGTCAGAAACTTAGCAAGTGGATTGATATGTGCGAGTTCTTTCTTTGTTATTTCGTAAAACTGAACTAAGCAATATAAAGCCCATGATTGGCTGAAATTCAAAACAACAGCCATGTAAGGGTACCCACAATCCCATCTGAAATCTCCTTCACAATATACGTCAAAGGCTTCAAGAACCACCGCTAAAACAGCTGTAACAGCTTTTATAATCATCTGATAAAGAAATGAAAATGTGTTCTTTTATGGATGATGGAAGCAATAAAGTTCTTTTATTAAGTGGTGTTAATAAAAGTATTGATATTTCCCAAATAGAGACTCGTGTTCAACATCAAGAATTAAAGTAGAGAAGAAAAGTTTTGTTCTTTAATGATAAAACTTACATATTGTACGATCCCTGCTTTCATGATTTGGTAAACCCTTTGACCTAGTTGCCATGGTTGTAAGAATAGATTCATTGGAAAAACATGTGTAATGATTCCCTTTGAAGAACGTTTTTCTAGCAAGGGGCCTTTAAGACCTGCACGCCCTTCCCTCTCCATGAAATTGATTGCTCTTTTTTCACCCCCTTAATTAATTTCAAGAAAACCATTATAATTAATTAAAACCATTATAATTAATTAGGTTCATCATTTCCAAATAAAAAAATCAGAGAGAAGATACATATTACATACCCAAACATGCAATAAGATATCTCCCAAAGCAATACATTGCAAAAGCTTCATAGCAATCTCGGAGTATCTCAACCGCAATGCTTATTGATGGATTCAATAGCGATACAAACTGCACAATGAAGTTTGAAAGCCTAAATATCTATCTACACATAAAAGTATATCCAAACAAATGAACACGCATTAATTAGATTGATCATATTTTTCTCTATATATTTGTTTACTTAAACATCTATATAGTTATCAATTACCAAGGCATAATGTAAATACAACTAATTGAATATAAGTCAGTTGTAAATCACTTACAGATTCAATCGCATAACTAGGTACCATGAGTACAATACCCAACAAAAACTTCTGCTCCTGTCAATCAAAAAACAGAAACTTAATTACGCCTTTTTACCCTCATATACTTTTCTTCAGTATATGTGACAAGAGATTGCTTCATAAATTTCCCAAATACATCATGAAAAGGATATTGGTTGTATGAACATTTTTTTACTGCAATAATGTACATGCGATCATCAACCTACTCTCTACATTTTAATGTGTGTGTGTGTGATAAAGGTAGATTATTAGAGAGAGAGACCTCGGGGTTCTTGTAAGCAGATAGGTGCTGGAGTAAGAGGAAAATGGAAAGGGTGAGACTGATAAAAACAAATACAGCAGCTACTCCGGTTGTCCATGGGAATTGGGAGTATTTGAGAATCAGGGTCAAATTAACAAAAGCCTCTCGTCCAATCTTCTTCATCAGTATTAATGCTTCAGAATTCCAAATGCATCATGAGAAGAAAGATCGACTGGCTGATGGATTTGGTTTTCTGCATCCAAAATTGAAAGCCTAGCCCTAAAATTGTCGCCGATTCCTTGAATCAGACACTGAGTTGGGTGAAATCAGAGGAGCATGGGATTTCGATCTATTAACCGAAACGAAAAATACACGATTTTGGTTAGAAAGGCCGATTGCCACCTTTACTTAAAAAGTAAGATGATTTGTTATGGAGAAATAGAGTAATATTTTGTAGACATTTTTTTTTAATATTTATATGATTATGATGTCTAAATATTTAAAGATAAGGCGTGGCGTGTGTTCTTATTAATCTATAAGAATAAGATTAAGGTAACTTATATATATGCAAGGTTTAAATATTATATATGGAGAAATATAGAGCAATATTTTGACACTTTAAGTCTTTAAATGGAATCCTTTAACAATTTGCTATCAAAGAAAGCATAATAAAATTTAGAATTGTGAAACTACTTAAAATCTTCAAACATCTCAACCATGGAATACCCTTGAAAATACAAATGGGGGATGTGTTTGAAATCTTGAAACGACCCTGCAATCTCGATGATTGACGGATTGAAATCATCATTTTCACTTGAATGCTTCGTGTTCCACTATTCCGATTTTGAGATTGGATTTGTGTACTTTGAAATGGGGTGAAGTTGGGAGAATTAGAGATGAAAATTTCATCCAACCCGGTGGGGAACCTGGTTGACCCGCCCCAATCGGTGACCGGTATTCTCCACCAAAACAGGTACCGAGTACGGGGCTGAGGATCCCCCATTATGCTAAAACCGGGGATGGGGCCGGGTATAACAATCCCCAACCCATCTCGCCCTCGTTTTGATGACTATATATATATATATATATATATATATATATATATATATATATATATATATATATATATATATATATCATTTATTGAATTTGAATTTAGTCCACTAAAATTAATTGATCTATATTAGACCATCAGAGATAAAGTCCATATACCAAATTATGTTCACAATTCCAAAAGTTCATCAATCGTCACTTTGTTCGACGATTTGTATACCAAATCGTCACTTTTCGTTTTGATGCTTGTTAAACATTACGATTGATGTAAACAGAATCTAATTATGACATATGGTTTTGATCATTTATTAAACTTGTTTTTTTTAAGTTGAGCTTATTATGTTAATAGATTGAGAATGGGTTGGTATGGGTTAGGGAAAAGCCCAAAATACAAAGGGGAGGGGATTTGATTCCCCGCATCCGTCAAGGATGGGGACAGGGATGGTCAACCCCATCCCATTTCCATCCCTAGGAAGAATGCATCTTGAAATTGAAATGTTAAGGAGTTTTCAAGAATCAAGCAAGTTTAAGAAGTGTTTAGAGGTGGGAATAAGGTTTGTTTTTCTGCAAAAAGTTTGATGCTAGACTTGATGCTTAAACAAGGTGAGAATGCCTCTTGAAATGTTCAGGTGTTCTCATGAATACTATACTTACCCAATTGATAAACACATATGAAATTGGTTTGTTCCAGGCAATGGTGATGGGTTGTACCATGGGTTCTTGTTTGATGCTAGGCTTGATGCTTCACCTTAATGGTTATATATATGATTCATTGTACATGTGACTAACTTGATTCACCATAAAATGCCTTATTTTATATTCCAGATTATAATCTAGTGCATGGGTTTGGTTAAAGATGCTTCATTCTATATGTAAATCATTCCTACGTTGTATATTTTTTTAATTAGTCAAAAGTGTAATACATGAGAGTGAATGACAAATCTTTGATTACTTGTTGAAATATTGAAAAACTATAATTATTTTTTTATGTAATGCAGATCTTTAAAAACCAACATTATCTTTCTTACTCTTTTGTTGTTGTGGTTCGTAATGCAAACATTTTATCTCTTCAAAAACAAATAGACATTTAGTCCACATTTTCTTTTGTTGTTGTGGTTCGTGGCCTCCAAACATCTTATCTCTTCAAAAACAAACATCATCCTTCTATGTCAAAGGATCTCTATATAACAAGTTATCGTCCACAAACATCTTATAGTCGTTGATTATTATTGATTATCATTTGTATAACTGAATCCGACTTTTGGGATTGTTGAATTTTAAAATTGTATTTCACTGTTGCGTGATTGATTCTTTCAACTGTTTATGAATTGATTAAACCCAAACACTGACATTCGAGCTAGACAAAATAATCACATTGGTACTTTATCTTTGATCATTCTTGATTCTTTCCGTTCATGAGTAACGATCAAGATACTTAATATAATTTTCATTTTGGATAATTTTATAGACAAATCATTAAAATTCGTTCAGCAAATATGTTGTTCTCGCCCAAATATGGATTGTGGTTAAATGTTTGAATGTTCTAGTTTCTTTTTCATTCAAATATGATGTATAATGGTTGGGTAATTTTAAGCCTAAATGTTTGTAATAACATAACTAAGATATCATTTGTCGTAAAAACATCTAATGTTTCATTTTCACTACCCAAAACTTTTGTGAATATTCATTAACAAACCAAACATAGTACATACTTAAACATGTCCACCTTCTTTTTTATCTCTATATTCTTCACAAGTGTCATCATCACCATTAACAAGATACATCTGTCGATCCATCTGACTGATCAAAATTAGGGATTCCATATATGACCCAAGGAAGAAAGAACGTATGTTGGCATATACATCAAGACTCCTGATATTCCCTGTGCATTCAACAGTCACTAACTCATGATTCTTCAACGCCACTACCATGTCCCCATTACTCCTAAACCCAATCGTCTTTCTTAACATACCAGGAAGATGGACAACATATAACTTTTCCCATGATCTTGCGACACCATACTCCTTCATAGCCCATACACCACAACATTCCTTCCCTCTTTCCATGTCATACTCAAGCATGACAAGATCTCCTTTGCGAGTACTGATTGACAAGCTTGAGACATCATGATGAGTTAAAACATCTGGTAGTGGCATTTCATCGAACACCTCATGGACCAAATTAAATGATATGATCAAACAACGAAGCCTCGCGTCATGTTTCCAGTCGCAAGCAACCCAATGTATAACTCCATTAAAGCAAACCTGAGACCAAGTTAATCGAATCATTTTATGTAGGGTACTGTTATGATTACCCCCGAGAGGCTGCCTCCAACCACCTGATGAAAGTGAAAAAACGTCTATCAATGGAGCGTCTTGAAGCTTATGCGGCATCGAGAAGTTATGCGTATACATGATTCTCACAACCTTTGGATCGTGAGTCCTTGGACAAACACCAAACCCCAAAACAGTCCTTTGAGTCAAACTTTGTTCATTGTTCGGAACCATAACCCGTATGGATTTTCTGATCGATGGGTTCCAGAGAATAACCTTAGACATGGAATCAAATAAGTCATCGCTCAAACAAAATACGCCATCACAATATCCGACAACCCTAAAATAGGCGCTTGTGCTCGCATATTGGAAATCAATATTAGAAAAGTTTAACCCGAAAGTTTCGTCATCTTTTCCGATGATGTATTGCTCGAGTTTACGTGTTCGATCGAAATACCTGATCAATAGCGTTTGATTTCCGTTTTCGATGATCGATTTGGTTAAATTGTGGTGAACGGAGATGAAATCGTTGCTTAAAACGAGGGAATTCCATGATTTGCAGACGGTACGACATTGGAGAATGAAATTGAGAGGGAGCCATTTGAGGATCTGGAGATATATGTCGCGAGGGAAGTATTCTAACATGGTTTTTCAGTTTCTGAAACCGTGAAATGATTTGGAAATGCCTTGGAAATTTATGGTAATTGCCGAGAACAGATGAGAGGAGGTTGGTGTTGACGCGGCGATTAGGGGAAGCCCCATCTGTATTTCCATGACGCCACATATATTATTATTATTATTATTATTATTATTATTATTATTATTATTATGCGTATATTATTAGTTGGAACTCTATATATTACATTGGTTGATTAACTATGAGATTCATATATAACATTATTTTAAATAAAATTAAATATAAAATTTTAATAATTTAAAAAGTTTAAATTTATAAAAAAAATAAAAAAAAATTGAATTATAAAAATTAATGAGGTTTTAATGTATTCAATACATTTTATATATATATATATATATATATATATATATATATATATATATATATATATATATATTACCTTACATATTAAATGTGGAATTTTAATTTAACAAAATGAAAAATACAATAAAATGACAAGTGGAAAATAGAAAACTTTAAAAATTCTAAAAAATGACATGTGTCCAAATAAAGGAGAAAAATATATGTGGCAAAAAATTCTTTATTTATTAGGTAAGATTAAAAAAATTAAATATAAAGGTTAAAATATTTAAAAACTTTGAATTTATAAGAAAATAAAAAAAAAATTATTAAAATTGATTTTTTTTATCTTTTAAAATTAAATAAGTAAATAAAATAAACTAATGATCTTTAATTTGAGAAATTTGAAATAAAAATGTATTTCTATTAATGAAATTGTTATTTATTTATTACTACATTTATTATAATTATTACATTAACATATTATGTGGAATTCATTAAAATTAGATGTGAAAAAAAAAATTCAAAATAACCACAATATGACATTTGGCAAATTGAACGAAAATATGACATGTGGCAAAAAAATATTCATTTATTAGAATATATTTTTATTTTTTATTTTTTGTTGTTTAGTCTAAATTTATCTTTTATTTTTAAATGAATTTATTTTAATTATTTCATATATATATATATATATATATATATATATATATATATATATATATATATATATATATATATATATATTGGACAAAGCTTTGGAATAGTGAACTAGGTGGTGTTTTGGGTGAGGATGGTTGAGATGAGAGTGAAAGACTTTCTGTTTCGGATGCGGACACACTTGAGAGGGGTATGTTCTCCCAAATGTTGATTACTGGAGGGTTAGAAGATGAAGAAGTCCCGGAACCCAGTTGCCTCCTACGAAGCTTGTCTTGTTTCCTTAACTTCTTTGCAGTCTTCTCTATCTCCGAGTCAATTGACAATGGTGTACCTGTACGGAAAGATCTAAGCATAAACAATTAGTAACACCGTATCCCCAGCAACGACGCCAATTTGTTAGGCGTGTCAAACCCAACAAATAAAGGGGTACGATATACTCCAAAAGAATCCCACTATATTGCACTAAAAGGTAGTACAAGGCAAGTATGGTCGATCCACAGAGACACGGGACAATCAGTCTAATACCCCTTTGCGCAAGGTACTTGTTCACAAAAGATTAAAGAAGGGGGTTTAGAATGCAATGACTAAACAACAAGTTAAAAACACACGTAATCAGCTAAATGAGTGAATTAAATTCATATTTTGTAAGGACTCCAACTTCATGTATGACAACTTAGCAATGTGACTCAAAGATGACACAATATTCGTTCAGTTTTATCTAAGTTGGTACTTGAAAGTGTTAATAAGCTCTAAGACTTCTCATTCACCACATTAATTAACCAAAACAAGCTCTTTGATTAACCCTAACCTTACTAACCTAATCTAAACAAGCTCTTATTATTACATTAAAAGATCGCATGAAGCTTTATGTGAATGTTCCCAACAACACCCAATATTCCTCACAAGCTCGAGAGTGTGAAAGTGTATAAATAGGATTTACACTAAGTTCATTCAATAGAGATCAATTTAATGCTTGTTACTTGTTCAATTTCACAAAACAATTACGGATTTTTTAAAAGAGATAACTTGAATGATCTAACCCTAATTCAAATGGCCAATAAGAATCACAATTAGAAGCAAACATTCGATTAAAGCTAAATCAAAGTCACTAGATAGAAATTAAGAACAAACATCATGTCATATGATTGAAGTCACTACCAAGAAGTCAAAACATGAAATTGGAGAAACTAGGGTTCTAGCCACACATGGCTAGAACAATATCAC
Source organism: Lactuca sativa (assembly GCF_002870075.4). Lineage (NCBI taxonomy): Eukaryota > Viridiplantae > Streptophyta > Magnoliopsida > Asterales > Asteraceae > Lactuca > Lactuca sativa. The sequence goes on from NC_056625.2 coordinate 55,750,839, forward strand.
AAGTTTAATAGATGGAAATAATGTGCAATTACAACTTACAAATACTAGAAATAATGTTTCCAAATGATTATTAATCAAACCCTTGCAAAAACCTTCGAAATCCCTTCTCAAAATGTGCTCGATATGTTGTGCGTATGTAAAAATGGTCCTCGACCCATAATATGAAAGATAGGAAAAACTGCCAAAAGTTGGTTTTTGGGTCGAACACAACCCGTGTTAAAATAGGCTAAACTGACACGGCCCGTGTTCAGCAGCCAACACGGCTTGTGTTGATTTTACAGTGTAAATCCAACACGGCCCATGTACCCCTCTGACTCCGAATCCAAACTTGATTTTTCCAACTTTTTTGTTTTTCGCCCAACCATCCTGAAATCTTCACCAATGCTTCCTGGCACCTCCCAAAGCGCATTCCAAGCTCCGGTTTACCTGAAAAGGACATGAAAGTGTGCAAATAAGGTTGTTCTAGAGACTAACATGAATATGATGAAATGCAAGAAAAATGAAGAACAAATATGCTAAATAGATGCATGAAATGGGGCTAAAAGGTGTGCAAAAAGGTGCACAAATTGCACCTAACAACTATCTTCACTTCAAGTTCATCCCTCTCATGAGCTTGCATTGGGTAATAACAATACATTCTTATATACACACATGTATACAACATGTGAGTAGAAGACATAGTCAGAGTCAATAGTTAGACCTAGTATGAAGCCATGTAATTAGAAAATTCCAGTTGTATCGTCTTTATATATTCATATAATATATTCTTTGTAACATATACAACATAGTATCAATACATATATCTTCTTTAAAATTTACACATTACTTTCTTCCAGCTTCCTCCACCAAGGTCTTTTTGATGTCTAATATGTTGTTGATTAGATAACATAAGAAAATTCACAAGCAGATTCATGATTGCAAAGGAAATAACCCAATTGAATTTTCAAGGAAATAACCAAAACAAGTAGAGTATCCACAAACCACTTAACTTGCAAGAAAACAATTAGGTTTTTTTTTGGACAAAAAGGGGAGCAAATGATGAGCCTAAGAACAATATGTATTGACCTCGAGGACATGTGTTCTGGATAAGTGTTTGAAAGAGCCCGACAGCCCTTGAATTTTATAATTGAACTTGAATACATTGTTGTAACTTGATAATATTCCTAATACCGTCTTTGCTACCGAAAACTTCACCACCACTTCAACACCTTCGTTACCCTCTCGTCGCCATTTTCTTGTTGAATAATTAAAGAGTTGACTTAGACTACTTTGTTGCCTCTCTATTCAAACCTTGGCGAGGTTCTTCAAGAAATTTAAAAGAAAAAGAGATGGTTTGTGAGGTTAGCGGCGAAAGGTTTCAAAGAAAAATGTTTTAGAGAGGGTAGAGAAGTTTTTAATTGGTCATAAGTAGAAGAGATGTATACCAAACACTATTAATGCTGAAGTTAAAACCATTCACATTTAAGAGACTTACCAAATAACTTTTTAATAAAAAAATATTGTATGCTCTTCACTTCTATCATCTATGTAAGTCACCCGTCATCATTCAAATTGATTAAATATCAAAGAAAAATATTGCTTTAATGCTTTGAAAGACACATCTTTTATTTTGAACCACATATCTCCCGAACACACAACCAATTTGTTTGATGCATATTTCTAACACATGACTATCATAAAACAATAAAACAAAAGTTCATTTTCATTAAAAACATATTGTTTTTCTATAAATACAATACAATCAAATCGACTTTTATTAATTTCATTAACAATCAATCAAACCCATTTATTCATTATTATTATGTAATATTATTAAATAAAAATGATATGTCAACGTCTTTATTTATATATTTTTATATAAATAATGTAATGTTTTTTTAATGATTAAAAATAAAACCATGTTCATATTTTTATATATTTTGTTTTAAAAAATAAAATGAAAACAACCGATAAGAGTGTTACATGCAAAACCGGTTTGTCCAGTTTGATGTATACAACCAAGGTTATAAAGATCTGAATCTTACCTAACATCGTATTATATTTAGCAAGATCGTGATCATAAGATTGGATCAAGATCGAAAAGTCATACCATAATGAACTCATATGCAAATTTTCTCGCAAGATATTGAAGGTGTGAAGCATATATTATAACTTGATGTTGATTAAGTCATCGATAATGGAAGCAACTTTAACTTCTTAAGCATGAACCATAATTTTTGTTGATATACACCATAAAAATTAAGATGAAAACATTTGAACTAGAGAAAAAAACAATCATTATGATCATATACAATTAAAGACATAAGATCACAAAGAGATTATTTCCAGTGTGTTCTGCCTAATTCGAGATGAATTGATGAAATGATAATAATCTACAAGACTTCTTGCAACTTGTGATGCTTAATTTGAAATAGAATAACCGAAATTTTGAGACTCAAGTATATAATAAAAGTAAATAGATAGTGTGATCGAGATTGTTTTTCACTTGTAGGATCATGAAATCGTAAGATCTTAACAACCATGGATATAACGTCGGTGTTTTGATATATATGGGACGTGCATGTTAACTAGTTTTAAAGACTTTAAAAGAAAACTCAAATAATAAAAACTTATTAGAATGTATGAGCTTAAAATTTTAAGTTTAAATTAAAAAAATTCAAATTTAAAAGCTAATTCAAGTAGTTTTTAAAGTTTTAGAGTTTTTAGGTTTTATATTTTATGTTATTTTACATTTTGCAAACGTTTATAAATATTTTCGCCAAACAATTTCACACAAATAAACCCTACAACTTTTGTAAATTTTATTAAACATCGTCATAATATATACATTATCTTTTATTCTTGTTTTATTGGCAAACAAATTGACATTATTTGTTAGTAGCCCAACATAACTGCTTTTTAAATACATATATCTAGAGCTGACAATGGGTCGATTTAGGTTGGGTTCGGGTTCAATCCATTTATTAATTGGGTTGAAGATTTCTAACCCAACCTTTTTATTTAAATGGATAGATATTTCCAACCCAACCCAACCTTTCAGATAAGTGGGTTATCATAGGGTTGACCCGTTTATGTGATTCTCAACCCAACTTACTAAATAAATTTGTTAAACATGGGTTAACCCACTTAAAATTAAAAAGTAATTAAATTAACTAAATATTATACCACTTAAATTAGTTTAAAACTTAATAAACTTTCAAAGTATAATAAAAGCACAATCCAAATTCACAAATACAAAGAAAATTTCAAATAACATTAAAGATATGTAATTTCGAAATAATTTTGAAGAGTAACTAGTGTTGTCGGCACAAAGAAAAAATATAGCAATTAGGATTGCATTTTTTAAAACATAAATAATAATAATAATACAACATTGTAATTTATAAACTAATAGTTAGATTAGTACATGGTAATATTTAAATAATTATTAAATTAAATATATATTAAAGTTAAATGGGTTGGTGAATTGAAAACGCGTTAACAACATTTATTTAAACCAACCTATCTAACTAATAGGTTAGGCGGGTAAATGAGTTATGTAACACCCTGTTTCGAATCGTTTCCTATTTCGGGGTGATGACCAAAGATCTGGAATTATCAGGCTTAGGGTCATTGAGGAAATGAGATTTGGACATTTTTAGATATGGGTGATGTAAATTTAGATGATTTGGGGTTCAGTTTGTGTTTTGGAGCCAAGGGGTATTTTGGTTAAGTGTCAGCTCAGACTTCAATGGAATTGGATTTTTATTCGGGAAATTTTAAGGCGATTATGAGATGATAAAAGCGTAGAGCTTTTCGTTACCTTTTCATGGGTATAAGGATCGTCGGAATCTGATTTAATAATGAAGAAGTTATGGCCTTCGAAAGAATTTAGGGTTTTGCGAAAAAAAAATCCTAGTACGTGGGGCGAAAATGGGGTGTATGCAAGGCGTACTTGTGCGAGGACCCTTACGCGAGGTGTACCTTGGCTTACGCTGAGCATAGTCAGCAGTTTGATCGTGAAGCTTCTGCCTCGTACACTAGGCGTACGAGGAGTTCAAGAAACCCTAATTTAAATGTGTTGTGCCTTATATAAACACCTTAAAACGCTAGGGTTGGCCTCTTTACCAGCCCCCAAACCTCCTAAAACCCTAAATCGTCCCTTAAGTTTTCTTGGTGGTGTTCTTGATCCCTTGAGAGGATTTTAGTGGTTGTTTTGCTCATTGTGAAGGAAGCTTTGAAGATTGAAGGTGCTTTGCTTGGAAGGAAGGTCATAGATCCAGAATCATCTCACTTGTTGCAATCTCTTTGAGGTATCAAGTTCATACATTGGCTTGTAGATGTTTAGATCTCCTCATAGTTTGTTTTGTTATGCTTGGTCCTATTTTGGTTTGATTGAAGAGTTAAGACGTTTTAAGGGTCGAGCTTGTGGTGGACTCCTTGAGCATAAAGGTGCAAGCTTTATAGGATTCATGGTCACATGCATACATTAAGTCACTTGTTAAGTCCTCTTTAAGCTTAAGATCTTCATTTAGCCATTCATGAAGGTAAAGTTAGCAACTTTACGTGATAATCCAGCTAAAGGAAGTCAAATCTATGTTCTGGAGATATGTCTTAAGGATTAAGTGTTAAATTAAGTTTTGGGCTGATTGGGTGAGTACGTTGGGTGTACAAGAAGGTATGCTTAGCGTACAAGCCCTCAAGCGAGTACGCTGCGTGTACATGCTGAGTACTCCCCACATACTCAGTCTAGTGGGCTTCGTATGTTTGGGCCTTGGATTTGGGCTATTCGTTGGGCTTACTGGCTTGGGGCCTTGTTGGGTCACATGAATGCAAGAGTTTGGAGTAAAAAAAAATTAGTGGGCCTCAGGGTAAGGCCTAGGTAGGGGTTTGGGCCCAATTTAGAAAATTGGGCCATATATAGGCGTTGAGTGTTATTTGGAATTTTGGGCCTTTGGATTGTTGGTATGGGCCTAGGTTTGGGTCATGCTGAGTAAAGGGTAAAAAGGTCTTTTACCCTAGTTGGGAAAGTAGTGTGGACCAAATCCGATTATTGATGGATGATTATTTTGGTGATTTTTAGCGCGAAGATTTTAGCGAGGCAGCGGCCAAAGATTCTTTTTGTGGGATTTGGCAGAGCAAAGTGAGTTTTCCTCACTGTACTTAAGGGTCAAAGGCACTAAGGTCGACCCCTTTGGATTGTTATCCTAGTTTATCATATGATTGTGTACGGTTCTGATTTGTTAGATCTGTATCATGGTAGATAGATGTTGCTATGCTATTGTGATCTGTTAGATTTGTTTCATAGTAGATAGGATGTTGCTATGCTGTGGTGATCTGTTAGATCTGTATCTTGGTAGATAGGATGTTAGCATGCAGTAGTGATCTGTAAATCTGCCTATTGTCTGATGTTTAGTTATATGTTTATTAGTTATGAGTATGTCAACATGTTGTGGTTGGTTGGGTTGAGGCGGTCCTGCTTTGTGCTGAAGGCCAAGATACCTAAGGATAACCGGGTAGATTGTAGGCCTGAGAGGCGGTCCAGTTAGGCCAAAGGCCCGGAGGATGGTCCAGATAGGTTGAAGGCCCGATGCGGCGGTCTAGTCATGTTGAAGGTCCTGTGAGCGGTCCAGATAGGTTAAAGGCATGTAAGGCGGTCCAGTCATGCTGAAGGTCCTGTGAGCGGTCCAGATAGGTTGAAGGCCTGTAAGGCGGTCCAGTCATGCTAAAGGCTCTGTATGCATGTTGTTTGTTATTGTTGTCTGTATTGTGTGTTGGTACTTTGGGGGAAAGCTCACTAAGCGTTGGCTTATAGTTGTGGGTTATGTTTCAGGTAATTCAGAGGATCGTGGGAAGGCAAATGTGTGACCGTACATATCCTCTTGTTTTAGACTTATGATGTTGGGAAAACTCTAATATGGAACATGTTTTGAAAACTATGTTATAAACAACTTATGTTTTTGGGTTAGTTTTAGAAGTTTAAATTTTTCTGAATTTTATGGATGTTTTAGGTGATGGGTTTTATACAAAACAAACAATCATATGTGTGCATGCAACCCTAATTTAAGAATCTATGTTTTCACTATTAGACATACAAGCATTGAACACAAAAACTAGAAACCCTATGAGGCACATGTAATTTTCGAAATTAACATATAATTAGGGTTAGGATACATACCTTTATTGTTATATTGTAATAACAATAATATCCTTTAAGATCTTGAACTTTGGTAGCAAGCACCACAAGTGTCGTGCCTCTAATGGCTCATAAACAAACCTAGCAACCAAGGATTACTATGGAGAGAGAATGGAAGTGGAAAATTAGGCCCTACCCTCTCTTGGAGTGCCCTTAGACGAAATCCAACCCTATAAGGGTTTATATAGGTGATAAGGAAGGTTTAGGATAAGGCATGTGTATCTTAGATAACCCTAATTCCTTAACTTCCTCCCTAAGGCTTCCAAGTCACCCTTAGAGCCCAAGGTAACCCTAGGACACTCTAGATTTCATTCCATCCCTCTAAGGGAGGTTCTAGAATGCTCAATGCTCAACTTTTAAACATTGTCACCTTTAGTCCTTATAGTTTCAATTAATTCATTTAATCCCAAAATTAATTCCAAATTAATTTCTGATTAAATATTAATTAAACAATATGATATCTAATTAATATATTGTATCCATAATACATTAATAAATTAATTTATTAACCAAGTAATAAATTAATAAATCATTCTTCTTTCTCCAACAATAATCCTATTCAATTGCCAGGTTTGAAGGCAACCCAAAAGGACATTGTTACTATCAATTCAAGTACATACCAATTATATTTATAGGCTTAGCAACTAATCCAACAGTCTCCCACTTCGATAAGTCTAATAACTATAGTTGTAAGTATAACTTCAAAATTGACTAGAAAATTTTAGCTACCAAAAGCTGTTGTCAAACTCTGATCTTATCAGTGACGTGTCCTTAAGATAAAGGATCATATATTCCTTCATTCTAGATATCATATACACTGAGACATGGATTTTAATCATTCTCTCTGTCTATGTGTTGTTTCCCGATTTCTGATTTATGACGACTGACAACAAACTACAATTGAACACATCAACTTAGTCCCGGCTTAGCTAAGCGCTTAAGTGTCATCACTAAATCCTCGAGGGGCCCATAGATATCGCTTTTATCCACTTTGGGTAAAAGGAATAGATAAACTTCGACTCCAATGCTCGCTTGTATCTACTCATCAAATCACACACAACAATATGTTTTATAACACCAAGTTACTGGTGCGTTTACATATTATCAATGTGCAACCGACTTGTAGAATACAACTCACACGTATCGGTTTCAAGAATATAAGATATTATTGTCTCATCAATCACTCGTGATAAAATCCATGAAGCGATCCAAGTGAGTGTGGGTTTAATCCAATACTCTAATCTTATAGTAGCACTCATGAACTCTGCAACAAAGTTGTGCTATGTCTAAACACTTTTGACAATCTACAGACGGATTCATGACAGTCTTCATTCATACCTACTACCAAAGTATGAGCGACTGTGGAGGATTTGAATAATCTTATTATTCGGAAGTCAAAACATGCAAAGTGAAACACAAGAATAATACTAATCCTATATAGCCCCAAACTTTTAAGTATAAATAAAACATTTTTTATTTCATCACCATATTGATTACTCGTTATTTGTTGTTTCGGGTAATCAACTTCTTACTTGAATTATAACAACAGTTGTCCCATGCACCAAGCATTCACACTATGTTTACCTATAGTCATTACTTCGTGAAATATATCAAATGAACACATTTCCAATGATGCTCATTTCATAATTTCTAATCCTAATCATTAGTGTAAGAATACAAAGTTCTCACCATACTAGAATTTGTTAGATTCTAACATTTTATGCAACGTTCCTTTTGTAATGTCACGGCACAAAAGTCACTAAGACTCGGCCAATGAAATTACAAAGTGCTCTATTGGAGATTGTTACACGACAATCCCATAGATGTAAAAGTCTCACATTCAAAGTGCATTCCTTTGAACATCCTTCTTGCATAAAAGTTTCTAATCTAGACATAAATTCTTAACTTTCAACTCCCAATATGGAAACATCTCCATATTTTCCATATGACAACTCATTCTAAATAGAATCTTGTCTATTCATAATAATGTCAATATGGTCCATCCATTAGTATACTTCCAACTGCTCACAAGCGATCAATCATTGGCGAACCTTCGATAGTCCTTGATTGTTGTTTAATTATTTTAGTCAAATCTGGTTCTAGTCCCTTTTTCCCTCTTAATGCCCTAGACATTTGGAAAATTTTAGAACGGTCAAATATTACAGCATATGCAATCAATCCTATACGAGAAGCATATGGGACACAATTCATAATGTCTTACATAAAAGCATGATACTTTATTAACCATTTGCCATAATATTTCTATTTGCCACGTTCTCCCAATTCGATTTATGAAGAGGGATGTCGTAATCATAATCGAATTAAGAGAATGCAGTTAATATATCCTTGACTAAATTTGATTAGAATTTCTCAATCTAAGATTTTAGATTTGAAACGAAGTATAACATTTTCTCCCTTAATTATAGCAAAACAACTTTTCAACCCCTGCAACTTTGCAAAGTGAAACTTTTGTTTTCTATAATTAACATTGACAACCTGCAACACTTAAATTAATAATCATGCTCCCACTATCATGATGATTATATCCATTCCAGCATAACATTTATGCTCCCACTAGCTTTGACACGTATTCAGAAATCAGTTAAACTTCTAGAAAACAGTACTTATTGACTTCCAAAGTTCATCTTTTCTAATACGATATGATTCGATAAGCCTTTATCTAAGCTTCTCAAACTCATACACCTTTCCTTAGATAGCTTACATGTGTGTCTAAACTAATTCAGAACTTATATTACTAAGTCCCAAATGTTCAGACTAATCGCCATATCTCACAATTCGAACTATGAAGAGGGATGTCGTAATCATAATCGAATTTGAGAATGCAATTTACATAATCAATATCTCCTTAAAATCTCTCTTAGTGAAAGCATTTCCTCACAATCATTTTTATGAAGGATAGAAACCTTATGACACTTAGATTTTATGGTGTATGTGTTCCTATCCATGTGAATTTGTCATAACCATCATCGTAAGATAATGTTCGTGACAAATCCAAACTCATATGGACAGAACTTGTTCATACTTGATTTTTTTGCCATCAAGGGTCCCACCATTGCTTCCAAGTTATTTAGCAATTCACCTGTACTTATCAATGTTCTTTCATTGAACAAGGTGCTTGCCTTTATGAAGTCTATTGAGAACTCATAGAACTCATATGCATAGTTTACTAAACTGGAATGGCATATAAACAAGGATATCTCAACACGATAGGTCACAAACCTCAAGTCGTGCACTAGTGTTTAATAATAGGTTTACTCTTGATTAGTTCTTGAAACCTTTCAAGATCATTTAGACTCCCACTGACCTCTTGACATATAAGATTCTCCTGTCAAGAAACATTTCTTGACAAACAAATACTCAATAATTAGTGTGGATTCTTATCAAGACAAACACTACACACAATTGATATTAGTTGTTCTTTGTCTTATCCAAGACATCAAAATTTACCAATTTCAAACGTGCAAGAGTAAGAAAAACAATTTTCTACTTGACATTTGAAGAGTGTGTTAGAACTTCTTAAGATGTGACACTCAATTCACAATCTTGGAGTATGACTCTAAGACTTGATTTTGGAACGAAGTATGACTCATCCTTTTGATTTAACCATTTCAACAATTTCTGATTCCTCTTCTTAGCCATACTAGTGCACTAAGATGTCCTTAAAGGATTAATTGTGATATGGTTTCATAATCAACAAGACGATCATAAAACACGATACAAAAGTACTCTCCCTTCTTCTTAGATTGGAGAAACTTTTATCTTTCTGCCTAATTGATTCTTCTTATTCATTCTGCCATACATTGAAACTTTTCAATGATTTAGAATTACACTTAATCTTGTAAGCATAACCACATTTACTAGACTTTTAGTAAATCATGACGAATAATCTTATTGTTCTTTGTGGTGGACTTGACTAGTGCACAACATTGTGTACCAGTTCTCCTAGTCCTTTACTTTACTTTTTGTCAAAGAATTAGTCTTAATTTTCCAAATATGAAGGTTCTCATTTATCATACAATAAAATTCGTATGATTATAAGTTTCTGTCCCATTGAAACTCGGGCGACAAGAATATTTCTTTATTTGGTAAATTCTCGACATTTCCACAAATAACATAACTAAGAATCACATCCATTTCAACATTGCTAAAACCAGAAATACACAAACGTCAATTTTTCATTCATGCCATTGCAAGGAAATAAATAAATAAGACAAAAACAAAAATTTTATTTATAAAAGGTGCGGAAAAACTTGTCCTTACAATGCAATTCAAATGAAAAACTATGTTATTACATATTCCTAAGCAATCTACCATAACTCTAAAAGTAGCAGCTCCAATCATCCGATCATCGAATCGTGCGATCGAAATCCATTTCTTTGCGATCAGACTCATCTCACTTCTTTCTTTAAGCTTCCTCTCTTTCTTTGATTCTACAAAACATCATAAAATGTAATCTTATCACATAATGTATTAAGAATCAAAATAGGAACTTTATAGAGTTAGTTAATGGATTTTACCTGAAGTAGCGTCATACATCTTGACTCTCCCATCTCTTAGATCTCTCAGGTAGACAGAGCAGCTTCGTCTCCAATCCCCCTTCTCTTGGCAATAAAAGCAAATTGACTCTTTTGTAATAGCACATGGAACTACCTCAGACTTCGCCTTTCTCTTATGGTTAAACTTTTTGACCATGGCATGCCTTTTGTTGCCATTGCCTATGTCCATGGAGGTTTGGAAGGCAGATCTACCAATCAACTTTGCTTCTCCAGTGCGCCAAATCATTTCTTATTCAGCAGCAACAAGAAAATAGGTGAGATCGATGAGGGTCACGTCGTCGTCCATCATATAGTACTCTATTACGAACTCACTATATGAGTTAGGAAGTGACTGAAGAACCCAGTCAACAGTCAGCTTCTCACAAACAACGACTCCCAACATTCTTAACTTGTCAATGCGCGACTTCATCTTTAAGACGTGTGCACACACTGACTTTCCTTCTCCATGTTTACTTGCCAAAAGGGCTTGAGTGAGCTTGAACTTTTCAAGCCTTCAAACTTGTGGGTCAGGGAGAACAATAGGAGGAGGTGAAGGAAGTGAAGAATGATCTCTTGTTCCTCGATCGAATCGCGAGATATCGTCTTCATGTGGAAAGCTTGTTCCAAGGGATTTGGGAAGACCATAGTTAGAATCAGACATCTACAAAACGGGAGAAAATTCAAGTCAGTTGATTGAGTCCTTAATAAAACACCCAAATGAGATATTAAGGCTAGGATCCAACACAATGTTCTACAATTTGGAAGAGGGGTGTCGTAATCCAAATTGCAGAACATTTGAAGGTATGTAAATGATGATTTACCAATTTCCACCATGAAAAACGAAAAAGAAATTTAAGTTTTAAATGAATTGAAACTCCTAGATCTTTTGAGATTCATTGAACCTTTCAATGTTGTTTAAATCTCGATTGTGCCCTTCATTTGTGACTGGGATGCTGAGGATCACAAACAAGGTGTGGATAACCATGCAAATTAGCTCGGTACTCTCGATGTTACGAATCACCTAATCAATGTGTCGGTTAACCACACACGCTCCATTGATCTATGATAAACATCAAGCTACCCATTTCCATCCTTCATTGGTCCCATATTAGTGTACCGGTTAACCACACATGATCCACTAATCGACCAATAAGGGTGCAATGTGCAATTTCATGGATTAGCACAAATTCCACATTTTTCCTAAAGTAACTAAGATTTGGGAATTTATAAAAGTGTTTAGTTACTTTGTTTTTCATTATACTTATAATGGAATGTTGTATCCTATCCTAACCGTTCGGCTAACGACCCTCCACTAGTCAAGAGTGCGGTGGGTAAGAGTGGATACCCATTGAATCACCATTTTATAGGCAATTTCCTTAAACACCCCTTATAAACCAGCTTTATGAATGAGACCTACTAACGGTAAGACTGACTTTTTACTTATACATATATAATATATTAAACTTTTAATTTTATATAGTATAGGGGTGTATTTTAAACTTTTAAAATACTAGGGTTTTTAAATTTTTTTTAAAATTTTCAAAAATTAAAACCATTTAATTTAAAATCTTAAAATTTAAAAAAAATTGATTTAATAATTTTTCTAAAATTAAATTATTAATTCAAATAAGGATTACCAATTTAAATTAAACATATTAACTTAATTTAATCCTTTATCCATGGATTTCGAAATTTAGGTAGCGATATCTTTAATTATTCAATTAAACAATTTACAAGATAATTACCAAAAATAACAACCTACTAACTTATTCCTTAGATTTCGAAATCTTCTACTTGGAGTGGAAGGCAAGGCTTTCAACCTTGCCAAAAAATCAAAAAACCCTAGGGTTAGGAAACCCTAGATTTCGACTCCAAGGTGGCCAAAGGAAAGGGTTTGAAAACCCTTAGGGATTTTCGAAAAACAGGGTTCTAAAACCCTAATTTGCGAAAATTTAAAGGCCTTAGGGTTTAATAGCCATAAACCCTAATTTTGTCTAGTTCAATCAATTGTACCAAATCTAATTGAAAACAAAAAAAAACCATATGCTCTGATACCAATGATGGGTTTTATACAAAACAAACAATCCTATGTTTGCATGCAACCCTAATTTGAGGATTTATGTTTTCACTATTAGACATACAAGCATTGAACACAAAAACTAGAAACCCTAGGAGGCACATGTAATTTTCGAAATTAACATATAATTAGGGTTAGGATACATACCTTTATTGTTATATTGTAATAACAATCGAATGCTTAAAGATCTTGAACTTTGGTAGCAAGTGTCGCGCCTCTAATGGCTCACAAACAAACCTAACAACCAAGGATTACTATGGAGAGAGAATGGAAGTGGAAAATTCGTCCCTAGCCTCTCTTGGAGTGCCCTTAGACGAATTCCAACCCTATAAGGGTTTATATAGGTGATAAGGAAGGTTTAGGATAAGGCAGGTGTATCTTAGATTGTAACGTCCCGAAAATCCGTGACAAAAATTTTTCTTTAAATCATTACTAAAACCATTTTCATAAAAAATATCATAAACCATGACATAATTTAGAGTATTAATTCCAAAACACATATCATTATCAGAGTAAAAACATCACAGGCTGACTAATCAATGGTGTGTGTCATGCGATCACCCCGAGCTCTTTCCTCCGCTACCAGAAGTACCTGAAAACAAAACTGAAAACTATAAGCACGAAGCTTAGTGAGTTCCCCCACCCCCAACCTACCACATACAATGCATCAACACATACGGCACATACTGGGCCATGCCCGCTATTACGGGCCTCGCTTGCTACTTCGGGCCTCGCCCACTACAATGGCCTCGCCGCTCCAGGCCCCGCCTGGCTTCGAGCCCCGCTCGGATACAGATCTGTTTCTTTTAGGCCCCACCTGTCTCTGGGCCCTTCCCACTAACCACATAATACAAAATAGCATATAACACATAACTGAACATACCCTACTGTATTCTTGTCCTAAGGCATCGCCTGTCTTGGGCCTCGCCCTGATCCTGTTACTAGCGAGTCATGGAACCCCGTCCAACATCCTACTGTAAGAGAGATACGGGCCCCCGCCCACACTCACTCTGTACCTATCTCGGGCCTTTCCCCTGCTCTGCTACTAATGAGATATGGAACACCGTCCATACTCTACTATTGGTGAGATACGGAACCTCGCCCATACTCACCTCCCTACCAGGCACATACATGCATCACACAGACAACAAGTATACTCTATCATGAAAACCATTCCTTGGGCACCTGCCCGACATTGGACCTTGGTCCTGAATATCATACAAGCAAACAATGCCTAGGGATAACCCCCGAGTCTTCCTACTCATGACTACATGGGCCGGCATTATGGCCGTAGACCCATTCACACAAAGGAAACTCACCTGCACTGCTGAACTTTGCTAGTAACCCTCTGACTGCTAACCGAGAATTCTCTGAACCGCTGCTCCACTAGCTCCCCGAGCTACCAATATCAATATACATAACACTTAGGTCCAAACAGAACTCTAGAAGCCAACTAAGTCCACTCTTGTCAAAGTCAAAGTCCTGGTCAAAGTCAAACTTCTTGACTGACTCCACTCGCCGAGTCAACCCGTTGACTCATTGAGTCCTTATGCTATGAAATCTCACAGTACACCACAACTCGCCGAGTCACCCCGCCGACTCGTCGAGTTCAACGATCTTTGAGTCTCATCCTGTCCAACTCACTGAGTCACCACTCAACTCACCGAGTCACCACTCAACTCACCGATCTAAGTCTTAACCAGAAAAGGTTGAGGTTCTGCGATCCAAATCGTCGAGTCCAAGAACAGACTCGTCGAGTTCACGGCAATCTTCAACAGACTCGCCGAGTTGTTCTTCCAACTTGTCGAGTTCCTGCCTATCTTCATACAACTCGCCGAGTCTACCCATGTGACTCACCGAGCAGCTGTGTAACACCCAAGTTTTGAAGGCCAAGAATGGAAAGAAAACCTTAATGTTAAGGGGCGACTCGGCGAGTCCAAGGAGGAACTCGGCGAGTCAGAGCGGGATCCAGGTCGGGGAGTAAGTGACCGAATCGGCGAGTCGGCCAAGGTGACTCGACGAGTCTGTTCTGTGCGAGGAAAACCCTAATTCCGAGAGTTGTATCCTATATAAAGGGTGTTATGTCCCTCCCTCAGCCCCCATATCATTCCAGAGAACCTATAAACCCTATATTTCGTGTGAGCTTCCATCATTTGGGAGATATAGCTTTGGAGGAAGGAAACCTTGGAAAGGAACTTGAAGATCAAGAAGGTTGCTTCAAAGGAGAGGTGTGTGCTCGAGATCTACTTCAGTTTGTGTTCATCTTGGAGGTATTAAGCTGCCATTTTCCCTTCTTTGCATCTAGATCTATTTTGTCATGAGATTTGGGGGTTTTATGGTTGATTGAGACCCAAATCGGGTTAGGGGCTTAGATATGTTGTTGCCACTTCAGATCTATTGTTGGGATGGTCCAATATGTCATAAAGCATCAGGAGATGAGTAGTTGGTGGAGCCCTTTTGTCCTTAAACCAAACCCTAGTGTGTTTTGAGCCTAGATCTCTTTAGTTATCCGTAAAGTTTGCAACTTTACGTAGGGATTGAGCTTTGGAAGTATGGATCTATGGTTTGGAGTCCCTGCATGACTCAAAAGTCCTCTGCATGTTTGGAGATCTGAATGGACTCGGCGAGTCCTTCTAGTGGAGTCGGCGAGTAGCATGAAGATGAGGAGGAACTCGACGAGTGGGATGAGCAGATCGTCGAGTCGGATGAAGTTGGGCATGAACTCGGCGAGTTGGATGAACAACTCGGCGAGTTGGATGAAGATTTCCTTGTACTCGGCGAGTCTGTTCTTGGACTCGGCGAGTCAGGTCGCGAAACCCCAAATCTTTCGAGTTGAGACTCGAATCAGTGAGTCGGTTGGAGACTCAGCGAGTTGGACAAGTCAGGACTCGGAAATCGTTGGACTCGGCGAGTCATGTTGCGAATGGAAGGACCCTGAGTATATGAACTCGGCGAGTCAGTAAGTGGACTCGGCGAGTAGGGTTGACCTGGAAAGGTTGACTTTGACCAGGACTTTGTCTTAGACCATAATTGACTTGGTTAACTGTCGGGGGTCAGTTAGACTAAGTATTGCATTGATATTGATAGCTCGGGAAGCAAGTAGAACAGGAGTTCACTGAGTGGTCGGGCAGCAGCTAGTGGGATCATCGGCAAGTTCAGCCAGTGCAGGTGAGTTTCCCTTTGTATGAGTGGGTCTACGGCCACAATGTCGGCCCATGTAGTTATGAGTAGAAGACCCGGGGGTTAGCCCTAGGCACAATATGCTAGTATGATATTCGGACAAGGTCCAATGATAGAGGGTGGGTGCCCAAGAAATGGTTTATGTGATAGTTTTATACTTGTTGTCTGTGTGATACTTATATGTGCCTGGTAGGGAGGTGAGTGTGGGCGAGGTCCCGTAACTCACCAATAGCAGAGTGTGGATGGTGTTCCACATCTCAGTAGCAGCAGTCCAGGGGCGAGGCCCAAGTTAGGAAAGGAGTAAGGGTGGGCTGGGCCCGTATCTCACTATCAGCAGGAGTATGGACGAGGTTCCATGACTCATCAGTAGCAGGACACGGGCGGGGCCTAGAGATAGGCGAGGCCTTTGAGCAAGAGCTGTTAGTATATGTTTAGCTTATATGATGTTATGTGATATGTGTATGTGCTATTATATGTTAGTGGGCGGGGCCCTGTGACAGGCGAGGCCTAAGTGAAACATATCTGTATCCGAGCGGGGCTCGAAGCCAGACGGGGCCTGGAGCGGCGGGGCCGTTGTAGCGGGCGAGGCCCGAGGTAGGGGGCGAGGCCCAGGATAGCGGGCATGGCCCAGTATGTGCAGTATGTGGTTATGCATGGTATGTGGTAAGGTGGGGAACTCACTAAGCTTCGTGCTTACGGTTTTCAGTTTTGGTTTCAGGTACTTCCGGTAGCGGAGGGAAGAGCTCGGGGTGATCGCATGGCACGCACCATAGATTAGACAGCCTGGGAATGTTTACTCTGATAATGAACATGTGTTTTGAAAACTTATACTCAGATTATGTTTTGGAATGATGTCTTTGCTTAAAGTAATGTTTTATTAAAAGAAATTTTTGGTCTTAAATTTTGGGATGTTACAAGTTGGTATCAGAGCCTTGGTTTGAGGGATTCGGGCATACTCTCGGGTGTGCCTGAACTCAAACTGAGGGGTCGGATAAACAGTTTTCAAAAATGAAAAGACAGTTTTGTAAAAAGAATTTTTAGAACGAAAAACAGTTTTAGAAAAGCAAAAGGAATTCAGAAAGAAAAGAACTTTGAAAAGAGAAAAGAGGTATGGTGCATGCAATCAATCGAGCTCAAGTAAGTACCCCAAAATACCCATACAAGTTTGTGTTATGATTATCAGTTGATAGAACAACATGCTAGAATAGGACTAAGGATCTAGGGATGATGCCTTATGTGCCTATTATTTGTGCCTTTGAGCTGCATAATAGTGTTGATTAGACAGCAGTAGGATAGCCTGTTTAGGTTATGCCTGAGTTATGAGTTTGTGTTGCATGCTAGTTCCGATTCTTGCTATGTGGATATGATTGCTTGAGTATGTTATGGTTAGATTTTCCCTTGTTCGAATGTTGCTTGCTTTGTGCATTGTGGGATTCTGAGTGATGGGAGTTAGCCATTAGGTGGATACGACACATCACATGCGATCAGGGTTGAATAATCCTAGAGTGCTGGATTTGGTCCTATTGCGCAGCTCTTGTCCGAGTCCAACCGTTGTCTTATCTGAGCCTCGTCGCATGTGATGGTATCCAGGTGATGGCTAATTGGCATCAAAGGAGACCTTCAGGAGCTGAGGACTGGTTTGAGTTGAGTCAGATGTTTCCCTAGGGTAAGCCTAGGATGAGGTAGTGCTTGGAGCAGTAGTAATGGGAAAAAGGGACCTGGTGGAGTCAAAGCAATTCCTGAGGAAAGTACGGATAGATGTGGAAGGTAGTATGGGCCCGTACTACTGAAAGTAGAGGATCCGTACTCGATTCGGGAAGGGCCGAGACAAGACTGGGAACCTAGTAGGGTATGTTTGGTCTCGCATCAGTGATGAGTATTCTGATAGTGGTTGTGTTATGCGTTTCAACATGGTGACGTTGCGAGAGAGACTAGTGGGCGGATCAGTCGCCGGAGAGGGATCAGGCTCGGGTTCAGGGGCCGAGCAGCTCGAGGAGCGGATGAGAGAGTTGATATCAGCCGAGGTTACGTGTAGTATTCTAGCTCAGACTCCTGTGATCTTTGGCACGGTCAAGGAGGGTATATTGGAGATTTTGGATAAGAGGCTGGGAGCCTTCCGTACTGAGATGATGGCCTTGATGGGAGCGTGTACCTTGACATTTCGAGAGTTCAGAGCCTGCGGGGCACCAGATTATCATGGGGCTAGGGACCCCATTGCTAGTAGCAGATGGTTGGCCGATGTTGCCAACGCTTTTCGTATGAGCAAGTGTCCCGAGGGGGGCAAGGTCAGACTCGCTTCCTGTCTTCTGAAGGACAGAGCGAGGGATTGGTGGGAGGAGATTGGTCATGCTTTGGGGGATGATGCCGCATTGGACGCGATGACTTGGAGCGATTTCTCGGCCAGGTTCAGGGCGGAGTTTTCGCCGATGATTGAGGTGCAGCAGCTGGCACGAGAGTTTCAGGATTTGACGTAGACTACTGAGACAGTGGCGGAGATCACCGCCAAGTTCAGGGAGAGGGCTCTTCTTGTACCACAGTATGTCGCGGATGAGGAGATGAAGAAGGCTCGGTACCATGAGATGTTGAGGGATGACATCAGGGAGTTCGTGAGCAGATCCAGTTGTAAGACGCTGGAAGATATGATTTCTCGGGCTAGAGAAAGGGAAATTGATTTGGAGCAAATCCGGAAGAGGAAGCCGGATGAGGTTCAGGTAGCTGCGGGTTCGGGCAAAAGGCCCAAGGGATCGGATTTGAGATCGAGGGATCATCAGGACCGCAGTCGGTGCGGAAAGTGTGGCAGGGCGCATGGGGGCGCGTGCAGGAGTGGTAGCGGTGGTGAGTCTGGCTGCTTCAAGTGCGGTCGGACTGGTCATTTCAGCAGGGATTGTACTGTTACCGCCGCGCAGGGATCAGACTTGATATGTTTTCATTGCAACCAGCGAGGCCACAAGAAGGCCCAGTGCCCCAGTTTGTCTTCGGCAGGACGGGTGATGGCACCCGCCCCTGCAACCTTGAGGATCACGGATGGCCGTCAGGGCCGGGTAGAGGCACCTGCAGCAGGAATCAGGGCTTTTCAGATGACGACCTTGGAGACGCGCGCATCGCCGGACGTTGCAGGTATGCAATTTCCATTTTCAGTTCTTTGATTTTGTGCATGATTATATTGTTATGGTTCTGCATCATTATCGGTATGAGTATTTTATTTTTTTGCGGTTGATTATGGTCGAGTTATATGCCATCTGCATACCTTGGATATTCGAATGGTAGTGAGGGGATGTGCCCTGTTGGAGAAGGTTGCATAGGATGCAGTATCTGTAGCATGCTTGGAAGAGACTTGGTATGTCTCGCTAGATCGGAGTTGTATAGTGTTAGAGATGGATTGGTTAGACCCCTAGCTATGGTAAGCTTGGGTTCCTAAGTAGATGGATTATGGAATGGTAGCAAAGATCGGGATCTCTTTTGAGTATCGAGCAGCAAGGGGTAAGCAGGATCGAAGTGGGGGAGAATCCTCCGAGTGTGCCCAGAGAGGAGCACGCAGACCCAGAATGAGTGCGCGACCTCCGAGGAGGAAAGGAAGTAGTTCAACGTTTGATGGATTGAGGATTTCAGGGTTGGGAGTTTGAGAAACTCCCCATCAGCTAGTGCGTGTGATGGTAATGGTTAGTTCGTGGTTGGGGATTTAGATTGTGGATCGCCCGTAGGACTCGAGGGAGTCGAAATGAGGATCTTGAGAGCTAATGGCACATGGGTGCCTTCGTATTAGCAGTCAGTGGTAGAAGTGTTGTAAGACTACGGGGCAGCCGTAGCATTGACTAGCAGTCAGCAATGGATGGTGATGTAAGGCTATGGGTAAGTAGCATTCCTTAGTCGCTTCGTTAGCGGAGTTGGGGCGAGGCCCTTATTTTCTAGTGATCAGATAGTGGATGAGAATGATAGGGAGTGGCCTGTATAGCCCTAGCGAGGTGAGACCTTGGGAGAGGCCGCTCCAGGATATAGTTGGGTGATACCCGTGGGCGAGGCCCGTATGAGATTAGCAGTGTAGATGAGACCTGGGAGCAGGGTTGCTCAGTAGTATGGTTGGGTGGGACCCGTGGGCGAGGCCCGAGCGAGAGTGAATAGACTAGTGGGACTAGAAGGAAAGAGGTGGGTGGGACCCGTGGGCGAGGCCCGTGAGTTTTAGCAGCACAGGTGGGACCTGGTAGGGACCTTAGTGTCAAGAAAGGGGATCGGGGATCCCAGGTTTGTAGTGCCTGAATGGCAGAATTGATTGAGCAGTTACAGGTAGTCGAGGTTTCTTTGGAAGTCGCTGAGAGCGACTAGTGATGGTGTTGGGACTAGCTACCGGTGGGATCCGGTAATCCAGATATTGATAGGTTGGTAGGTACCAGAGTGGTCTTAGTTCATCCGGAAGGCAGATGAGGAATGGCAGAAATATCCAGTTAGTAGTAGTGCGGGAAAGCGGGTTATGGTGGAATTCAGTTAGTTGAGTCGAGGAATGCTCAACACCAAGTTATGACAAGAGAGGAGTGTCAGTGGTTACTGGCGGTGATGACCCGTACTGGATTTAGCGGGAATAATTGATTGGTGAAGATAGGATCTTCATAGTGACAGAGGAAATAGTTGTTTTTGGAGCATCGCCTTGGGAAGGCAAGGGAATCACGTGAGGAAAGAAGGGGTGAACCCCTATAGGTTCAATTGCAGTACTCGGAGAGTACCAGAAGGATTGTCGGTTGAGTAAGTTGTGTTTCCAGAATGTTCAGGGTTAGGGTTGACCCGAGATGATTATCCGCAAGGATTGATGCTAGTCAGAATGATCGGGCGGAAGACCAACGAAGGTAGCCAGCTGGTGTTGGAATAATTGGCAGGGTATTAGAGGCAGATCGCAGGCGGTGGGCCATAGCAAACTTTGAGGACGAAGTTTAGTTTAAATGGGGGAGAGTTGTAACACCCAAGTTTTGAAGGACAAGAAAGGAAAGAAAACCTTAATGTTAAGGGGCGACTCGGCGAGTCCAAGGAGGAACTCGGCGAGTCAGAGCGGGATCTAGGTCGGGGAGTAAGTGACCGACTCGGCGAGTCGACCAAGGTGACTCGGCGAGTCTGGTCTGTGCGAGGAAAACTCTAATTCCGGGAGTTGTATCCTATATAAAGGGTGTTATGTCCCTCCCTCAGCCCCCATATCATTCCAAAGAACCTATAAACCCTATATTTCGTGTGAGCTTCCATCATTTGAGAGATATAGATTTGGAGGAAGGAAACTTTGGAAAGGAACTTGAAGATCAAGAAGGTTGCTTCAAAGGAGAGGTGTGTGCTCGAGATCTACTTCAGTTTGTGTTCATCTTGGAGGTATTAAGCTGCCATTTTCCCTTCTTTGCATCTAGATCTATTTTGTCATGAGATTTGGGGGTTTTATGGTTGATTGAGACCCAAATCGGGTTAGGGGCTTAGATATGTTGTTGCCACTTCAGATCTATTGTTGGGATGGTCCAATATGTCATAAAGCATCAGGAGATGAGTAGTTGGTGGAGCCCTTTTGTCCTTAAACCAAACCCTAGTGTGTTTTGAGCCTAGATCTCTTTAGTTATACGTAAAGTTTGCAACTTTACGTAGGGATTGAGCTTTGGAAGTATGGATCTATGGTTTGGAGTCCCTGCATGACTCAAAAGTCCTCTGCATGTTTGGAGATCTAAATGGACTCGGCGAGTCCTTCTAGTGGACTCGGCGAGTCCTTCTAGTGGACTCGGCGAGTAGCATGAAGATGAGGAGGAACTCGACGAGTGGGATGAACAGCTCGTCGAGTCGGATGAAGTTGGGCCTGAACTCGGCGAGTTGGATGAAGATTTCCTTGTACTCGGCGAGTCTGTTCTTGGACTCGGCGAGTCAGGTCGCGAAACCCCAAATCCTTCGAGTTGAGACTCGAATCAGTGATTCAGTTGGAGACTCAGTGAGTTGGACAAGTCAGGACTCGGAAATCGTTGGACTCGGCAAGTCATGGACTGACTCGGCGAGTCATGTCACGAATGGAAGGACCCTGAGTATATGAACTCGGCGAGTCAGTAAGTGGACTCGGCGAGTAGGGTTGACCTGGAAAGGTTGACTTTGACCAGGACTTTGTCTTAGACCAGAATTGACTTGGTTAACTGTCGGGGGTCAGTTAGACTAAGTATTGCATTGATATTGATAGCTCGGGAAGCAAGTAGAGCAGGAGTTCAGTGAGTGGTCGGGCAACAGCTAGTGGGATCATCAGCAAGTTCAGCCAGTGCAGGTGAGTTTTCCCTTTGTATGAATGGGTCTACGGCCACAATGCCGGCCCATGTAGTTATGAGTAGAAGACCTGGGGTTAGCCCTAGGCATAATATGCTAGTATGATATTCGGACAAGGTCCAATGATAGAGGGCGGGTGCCAAAGAAATGGTTTATGTGATAGTTTATACTTGTTGTCTGTGTGATACTTGTATGTGCCTGGTAGGGAGGTGAGTGTGGGCGAGGTCCCGTAACTCACCAATAGCAGAGTGTGGATGGTGTTCCACATCTCAGTAGCAGTAGTCCAGGGGCGAGGCCCAAGTTAGGAAAGGAGTGAGGGTGGGCTGGGCCCGTATCTCACTATCAGCAGGAGTATGGACGAGGTTCCATGACTCATCAGTAGCAGGACACGGGCGGGGCCTAGAGATAGGCGAGGCCTTTGAGCAAGAGCTGTTAGTATATGTTTAGCTTATATGATGTTATGTGATATGTGTATGTGCTATTATATGTTAGTGGACGGGGCCCTGTGACAGGCAAGGCCTAAGTGAAACATATCTGTATCCGAGCGGGGCTCAAAGCCAGACGGGGCCTGAAGCGGCGGGGCCGTTGTAGCGGGCGAGGCCCGAGGTAGGGGGCGAGGCCCAGGATAGCGGGCATGACCCAGTATGTGCAGTATGTGGTTATGCATGGTATGTGGCTAACTCACTAAGCTTCGTGCTTACGGTTTTCAGTTTTGGTTTCAGGTACTTCCGGTAGCGGAGGGAAGAGCTCGGGGTGATCGCATGGCACACACCATAGATTAGACAGCCTGGGAATGTTTACTCTGATAATGAACATGTGTTTTGAAAACTTATACTCAGATTATGTTTTGGAATGATGTCTTTGCTTAAAGTAATGTTTTATTAAAAGAAATTTTTGGTGTTAAATTTTGGGATGTTAGAAGCTGCAGTTCTTAATCCATACAGTGGCTTTTCAAGCTATGCAGGGGCTCCATCTTGAAGATCCACTCTTCCAAAGTCTATTCCTCACGTAAAGTTGCAAACTTTACATGAATCCAAGGAGCTATAGGCTTAAAACACTCTAGGGCTAGAGTTTGGGGCAAACATGCTTTACCAACACACCAAAAACTGATACTTTATGGATCTCTGGGCCAAGACACACCTAGATCTGAAGTAGCAACCTCAGATCTGGACTTCTAACTCAAAAAGGTTCCTTATCATAAAAAATGGCCCCAAAACATCATCCATGAGAAGATCTAGAAGCAACAAAGGCAAGGTGACAGATTGTTACCTTCAAACTGATGCTCACAACAAAAGGGTTGGATCCTCCAGCTCCTTAGTGGTCAAATCCTCCAAAGCTTCCTCTTGCAAAAGACCGAAACTCACTTTCTTCCTTCTCTCACTCAACTTAGGGTTTGGAATCGTGTATAGCAGTTCTGGCCGACAAGGGGGACTAAGGGGAGGACATAAGGTCCTTTAAATAGGGTGCAAACCCTCAGATTAGGGCTTTTCCTCATTCAGACCAGACTCGTCGAGTCCACTTGCCGACTCGTCAAGTCGGTCACTTATTCCATAACCCGGATCCCACTCCGACTCGTCGAGTTCACCTATGGACTCGACGAGTTGACCCCTTGACTTAGGGTTTTCCTTTCCTTTCTTAGTCTTTCTGATTCTAGGTGTTACATAGATAACCCTGATTCCTTAACTTCCCCCCTAAGGCTTCCAAGGCACCCTTAGAGCCCAAGGAAACCCTAGGACACTCTAAATTTCGTTCCATCCCTCTAAGGGAGGTTCTAGAATGCTCAATGCTCAAATTTTAAACATTGTCACCTTTAGTCCCTACAGTTTCAATTAATTCATTTAATCCCAAAATTAATTCCAAATTAATTTCTGATTAAATATTAATTAAATAATATGATTTCTAATTAATATATTATATCCATAATACATTAATAAATTAATTTATTAACCAAGTAATAAATTAATATATCATTCTTCTCTCTCCAACAATAATCCTATTCAATTGTTAGGTTTGAAGGTAACCCAAAAGGACATTGCTACTATCAATTCAAGTACATACCAATTATAGTTATGGGCTTAGACACCTAATCCAACAACAGGTTGAAAATCTCAACCCAACCTACTAATTTTGGGTTGGGTTCCGGTTGAGTTGGTAGGTTGGGTCGATTTATGACATCTCTACATATACCAACCTAAGTATTAAGTTATTTATATGAAACGAACAATATTTATAATAAAAAAGTATTTGGTAGTTTAGTATCTTTTTAAATTTCCACTTGGTTATCATCGTACAACGTGTGAGATGACAAACGGGCAACAAGCTACATCGCTAAGCCTTTTTGTATGGTAAAACTAATTCTTTTGAAGACAACATCCATAGATATAGGGGATATAACATTGCAATGCATGATCCATTGTACTCTATCAAGAAGCTCCACCATATCCGGCGCGGGTAAACCAAATGTATCAAATGCAAATGGTATGAAAACGTGTTGATTTTTTATGCATGATTTCTCATGTTTGGTGACTTTGCCTGTAACAGCTTTTAAAGCAGCATGTCCCACTGTTAAACCCCCAGCCCTCAAGCCAATGAGATGGGATAACCCTGTAAGGTCCGCACATGCGTGTTTCCCTCCAACCCATCCAAAAATAAAAGGAATTATAACGCCCCAATTCTCAGGTATGGATTTAAATAAAAGGTTCCTTGGTTTAAGCCCTACTCGACGAGTTGGTTGCCCTACTCGTCGTGTAGCAGCGGGGTGAGATCGCGTGTTAAGTGACCTACTCGCCGAGTCCAGGGAGCCTCAGCCTCCTTTGGCCTCCTTACGGTCTTTGAGAGCTCAGTGAAACCCTAATTCGTGTGGTACTCCTTGTGGTGTGTGTTAGACCTTGGAAAGAAGGTTTGCTTGGAGGGAAGAGCTTGAAGAGCAAAGGAGTTGAGGCAAGGAAGGTATGGGAAACAAATCTTACCTCATCTAGCATCTTTTGGAGGTATCAAGGTGCAATCTTTACTCCCCTTTTCTTCTAGATCTCTTTGTGGTTGAGTTCTAGGGTTTTATGGATTTTTGGGAGTCACATTAGTGAGCTATGGGCTAGATCTGAAGTTGTAACTTTAGATCTGGACCCTTCTCAAGTTCTAGAATCATAAAGTTTCTGTTTTGGTCGTGGTTGAGGCCTTCCTTGTGCACAAAACTCCATTAAGAGCTTAGATTTGGCATTAAGATCCTTGTTAGTCATGCATGCACGTAAAGTTTGCAACTTTACGTGAAAAGCATGTCCTAGAAGCTTGGATCTAAAATTTGGAGCCATTTCATGGCTTAAATAAGTCTGTATGGCTTAAGGACTGAAGGAACTCGGCGAGTCGCAAGGTTGACTCGGCGAGTCATATGAAGATGGCCGATGAACTCGACGATGAATAACTCGGCGAGTTCGATGAAGATTGCCTTAGACTCGACGAGTTGTATAAACAACTCGACGAGTCGGATGAGTTTTACCCGAGTTATGAATGCATGTGTAGCCGACGTGTTGCAAGAAGGAAACTCGATAGGTGGCCTTGGGGTTTCGATCGAAAATCGTAGGAACTCGACGAGTGGGAAAGAACTTCAAAGAACTCGGCGACTAGCCGAGGGTACTTGGTGAGTTAAGGTCAATAGGGACTGTTGACCTTGACTGAGGACTTTGACATTGACCATTGACCTGGGGTTGACTGGTTGGTTTATGGAGTACTTGTGAGGTTGAGAATTTATGAGTATGCTCGTACTATTGTACTAGGTGGAGGAGTCTTTGGCGAGTGATCCGAGAGTTGGGATTTATCTACCGAGTCGACATCTGCGAGTTGAGTTATCCTCACTGTATCAAAGGGTCTAAGGCACCAAGGCCGACCCTTTATGGTTTTCATCCTGGTTTAGGATGGTTGCTATGTTATTGATATGCTAGATACATCCTGGTTTAGTATGGTTGTTATGTTACTGATATGCTAGATTTCATCCTAGTTTACGATGGTTGCTATGTTACTGATATGCTAGATTTCATCCTGGTTTAGGATGGTTGCTATGCTATTTGATCTGTTAGATCGGTATCCTGATTATAGGATGTTGTTATGCTATTTGATCTGTTAGATCGGTTTGACTGTTACAAATGCTAGCGTATGATATTTATGTGCACATGTTTGTTTGATTGGGGGTTGGGTTGAGACGGTCCTGCTTTGTGCTGAAGGCCAACATACCCTATGAGCGGTCCGGGGAGACTATAGGCCCACGAGGTGGTCTAGTCATGCCGAAGGCTCAGTATAGATTAAGTTAGATTGTAGGCCCTTGTAGGGTAGTCCAGTCAGGCCGATGGCCCATAATGCATATTGATTGATTATTACTGTTATGATATTATCAGTGTGGTGTTGGTATTTTGGGGGTAGCTCACTAAGCCCTTGGGCTTACAGTTTCAGTTATTGTTTCGAGTACTTCAGGAGGCCGTGACAAGGCGAAGGCGTGACCGTACCGCTCCTCATCCTTACAATCTGTTTTTGGGACACTCTGATGAATAATGATTTGAAAACAATTTGTAAACAAACACTATTTGGGTTTAAGTTGTGATCGGAAAAGTTTAAATTTGGTGTAAAATTTATGGATGTTACAGTTGACCTTCCTTCTGTCGAGCCAGTCAAGAAATTCATAGGTGTCTCTTTCTTGGCGGAAACCTTGGAATGTTAAATATGTCAAACAAACCATCCCTGACCATATCATGCATGTATTTTCAAAGGGTTCTTTACAGTGAATTACATGCTATCCAAAAGAGTCCAAACATGTCTTACCGCACACCAGACATATCTCGTCAACTGTGAATATTGGGGTTATGAGTCGATATTTGAGGATAGTACGATGCTCCACAGGAGACATATGTTGGCCAAATAAAAGAAAATCTTGAACATGTGGTGCATGTAAATACTGAAAAACTGTTTTATGTCGAGCCGTCATGTTGAGATGGACTTTCATAACTTGGACAATTTTACTAAAAATGGCACACGCTGGTGGACGAGGAGAAGGAATAAATTTATTTTTAATTTTTATTCTTTCAAAATTTCTTGATATATTATCTAATCTTGGACAAAAGTAAACAAGGTTTTGTTTTGGGGATAGAGAAACAATATGGAAAATAAAAGGACTGAACTTGTAAGGGCTTAGATAAAGAAGTGTAGCTATTGTAATTAATTCTCGAAAGAAGTGTCGGTGCAGAGACTCCGTTCACATGATTGATGTATATATCTTGTGCCGCGTATTTTTTTTTTCTCCGAGCAACGGCTTTTGAGTGCAACTATTCCTCTGTCCATACTCTTCCATACTCGCCGGAAACCTTTTCCGGCGAACCAATTGCCGACCCCATCGTATCAGTAAAACAAGAAATTAGAAACAAAATGGGGTCTCTTCCACAATTATATTCAGATCCTTCAGAGAAACAAGCCGATCTCATTGATCCGATCAAACTGAAAACCCTTTTCAACTCCCAACAGAAATACCTCAATAACTTTTTTGATAAGCTAGACCTTTCGCAAGCCCATGTATTCACACAAACTCTTTTAAACTCAACCGGTACGATCTTCATCACCGGTGTCGGCAAATCCGGCTTCGTCTCCAAAAACATCTCACAAACCCTCGTGTCTCTTGGCATAAAATCCCAATTCTTGTCCCCCGTCGACGCTCTCCATGGCGACATCGGAATTTTAAACAGTAATGATGTATTGGTTATGTTTAGCAAAAGTGGAAATACGGAAGAATTGATCAGGTTAGTTCCATGCGCAAGGGCAAAAGGGGCGTTTTTGATATCGGTGACGTCGGTGGAGGGGAATGCGTTGATGGGGATGTCTGATTTGAATGTGCATTTACCTTTGGAAAGGGAATTATGCCCATTTGATTTGGCTCCGACGACATCGACGGCGATTCAAATGGTTTTTGGGTGCACAGTCGCGATTGCAATGATGGATGCGAAGAATTTAACAAAAGAAGGGTATGCGGCGAATCATCCTGCTGGCCGGATCGGAAAGAGTTTGATCTTTAAGGTTAGAATTCAGAATCGGGGTTCCTTTTTCTCAATTTCATTCGATCATTGATTAATGTATGTATCGATCTGTTGATTTGATTGACTGTTGCAGGTGAGGGATGTTATGAAGAAGCAAGATGAACTTCCAGTATGTCATGAAGGAGACCTGATAATGGATCAATTGGTGGAGCTAACTAGTAAAGGATGTGGTTGTCTTCTGGTGATTGATGATGATTATCACCTCATAGGGACATTCACTGATGGTGATCTTAGGCGTACACTCAAAGCTAGCAAAGAGGGGATCTTTAAACTTACTGTTGGTGAAATGTGCAACAGGTAACATTAATCATAAATATCTTTTATTTTGTGAAAAAGAGGATGAAATCTACGTTTTAGAACTTGAAAATTGAAATCTTTTTTTGATAAAGATTAGAAATGTGTTGTGATTATAGGAACCCAAGAACCATAAGTGCAGAAAGAATGGCTGTTGAAGCAATGAAGAAGATGGAGGCTCCTCCATCCCCTGTTCAGTTCTTGCCTGTAATCGATGAAGACAACAAGTTGATAGGTATTGTCACACTACATGGATTGGTGTCAGCTGGGCTTTGAAGGTTATATATAGATGCAACAACTGCTATGCATATTACTTCTTCTTCATTTGTATCATGTAGCTATTGAGGAATGCCTATAATCGTGTATTACTATTCTTTTTATTTATTGATTTTTTACTACTCTTTAGAGATGAGATGTATGTGTTTCTAAGTAGATCAATTATGTATGAGAATGCTGTTAGCTTTTGGTCCTTGTATCTTATATGACAGGTTTCGTTATTTTTCTTTCTTCTCATCAAGAAATTTAGGTTAAAAGTTTGTTTGTTTAACAATGTTTCAACTTTTTCAACCTTTGCTCTCTTTAGGATCATCACCTAACCCTTCAACCTCTTAACTTCATCTTAAGCTGTTAAGCATTATCACAATCTAAGTCTAGGTACTATGATCCATATATAATTCTCTTAAGCTAATACTTTTATACTAATTGTTAATTGTAACACCCTTTGAAAATTGAGAATATAGACCCACGACAATCCTCGATAAAATAAGAAACAACGTCCTAAACACAAAGATTGATAACATCAATGTAGTAGATAATATTATCATAATAAATTTGTAGTCGTCAAATTGTCAAAATATCTATCCTTATATAGACGCATATAATTCTCATCAAAAGCTTGTTATCATCATAATACTTGGAACTTCAAGTTATAAGTTTTAACTTGTTATTAGAAGCATACTTGGAACTTCAAGCTATATATTGAGACATGTTGGTCACTTTATAAATACATGTGCAAAAATCGAGCAATATACTAATTTATAACTGGAAAACACATATATAAAAGATGTAGGCAACCTCTACTCAATGATAGAGAACGTATGTTGTAAGGAAAAACACAAGTTCACACAGGATGATCTCCTATGGAACGCTAGTCAACAATAAATTAATATATATATAGTGTTGGGTGACTAAAGAAATAAAAATAGTTGATACAAGCAAGAAAGTTTAAAGTAAAAAGGGTCAAGAGTAAGTAGATAAAAACTCACGCGATAAACAAATAGTGAAGCATATTCTAGGAATACAAGTTGAAAGTACATATATGATGATAGTGAGGTGATAAAAAAAATATGGCAAACATGAAACAGAGGAAACGAAACAAGTACATAGACTACTCATATACTACTCAACTGTCTCAATTTTAAACATATGCACCCTTCCTAACTAAGGGTATGTCTTGGGTAAGAGTCAATTTCGTCAAATTTGATTCATGTTATCTTCCTACTTTATTCTCTACTATCTTCTCTTCCATGCACCATCAACATAACTATACCCCCAAACCTGCAACCATCGATTGTCTCCTATGGAGATGTCTGACCTAATGTAATACTTAATTTCTCGATGATCAATGTCGCTCACAAAGAATTTTTTATTGGCGTATTTGTAATTTTGTCCAAAAATATTCTAACACACATTCACCATTACATCCTCATTTTTTGCAACCACTATGTTCCTCTCGTGTTTTCTAATCGGAAAATATTTAGATCTATACAACAAAGTTGGTATTATAACCAAGGTTGTCAGGAAAAGGATCTTGATCGTATGATTTTACGATCCTACCTATGAAAATCTTGTCAGACCGCAATAAGATCATTTTGTACGTAAGATCGCAAGATCCGGATCCGATCTAATCCTACCACTCCATGATAATTGTTAAATTTTAATCAAGTTTTTATTATTATTACCCATTTATTGGTTGACCCGGTCTCTTCACTTAAAGCTCAGTTGAGATTTAGATTCAGGTTGTTATTAACTTTTTCCTTCAACAATAGATTAGAGCATTTAACCATGAAATATGGTAAAAGATTTATATATGACCAATTAGGGTCGTTCCAAATATATTTTTGCCCTAGTACGAAAGAAAAAAAAAATGAGCCCTTGAAATACACAAATGTCATCAAGTTTTTTTTATAATAACTCAATAATTGAAAAAAAAAAATACCTACATTATCTTCTAAATATAAAAATTTTCATAAAAAATTTGGACCACTTTAAATGATGGGACCCTAGACGGTCGTCTCTATCGTCCACCCTCTGGGATGGGCCTGTGATCAATTTCTTTTTATGTCATTTTTTGTGAAATCTTAGAATCCCGATCTTAGGATTTCGATTTTACAAACTTGAAATGATCCGACATCATATCCCGATCTTGACAACCTTGATTATAACCACTTTGCAAAACTTTCTCTTTAATTTCAGGGGACCTTAATGTGGTACAAAACTTTGGTTGCCTAATGCGTACTTGAAACTCTCTTTGGGTGTAAAGTTAGGTAATTTATCCATGCTTTTAAGTGTGAGGTTGCAACAACTTCTTTTTTCTCCATATTTTTAAGAATGAAAGACTAAAAAGTAATTTGTCACGGCACATTTCATCTTCATAATTTTGTGAAGGGAGCGAATAATTTTTAAAAAGTGTGTAAAATTGATCGACTTGTAGTGGGTAAAAAGTAAATATTTATCGAAAACTTACCCAAAAATAAATGTTCATGTTTTAAACCCAACAAATTATATTCTACATCTTTGGAGTATTTAAGTTTTAGTTCTTGTGGTGTCACTTTCGACCAAATAAGTTTATGCTGTCGCAATCCGTTCTTACATACATATCCAGAGGATACTGTTTACTGGATTGCATACAATAGTCATATAACGTTATATAAATGCATATATTTGGCGTTATCGAGGTTTCTTGAGCCTTTAAAACTTAGACACAACTACAATAACACAATAAGCGGATAATTTTAATAATGATGAAATAAATTTAAATCTGAAAAAATATAAATAAAGTACATTAAAGAACTACTATTTAATCTTAATAATTTAATATATATTTTTTTAAATGACAGTCAAAGTTTAAAAGAAGGTTGAGTGTAAAAAAATAAAAAAAAATAAAGGCATGCAAACGCACCAATCGAATGACATGCAGAATCAGAACAGTAGCGTGTTTGGCATTCAATTTTATATTTCAAAAAATACAAAAAACAAATAAAAGAGTGAAGAGATGAAACAACACTTTAGTTGGGGCACAATTCCCATGCAACCTACCCTTTTAAACCTTGTTTCATGATTTCATCCACTACAACCCTCAAACTGAAACCAAAGTGAACATGGGAACGAAGGGACACCCACTTAGCGGCGGCGCCGGTGGTGGAGGCGGAGGTGGCGTTGGTGGATGGAAGAACAACAAGAAGAAAATGGCGATACTAGCGGTGTTGCTTCTGGTCGGAGTAATGGGACTGATGGTGGTTCAGAAGGTGAGAGACAGACGGATGTTCAACCTCGTTATCAAAGACAAAGATCGACAAATCCTCTCTCTTCACCTCCTGTTGCAGGTTTCTCTCTCTCTAGAATATAATCGTATTTAAAACTTAAATTGGAAAATAATTTTATGTAACATTGTGCAGAAAGAAAGACAATATGTGAAAGAACACAAGAAGAAGAACCAGGATTTGAATGCGAAATTGTTCTCCCTTCGAACTCAGAAAACAGAGCTCGATAACAAGATGATGGAGATGCGATCCATGATTGGTTCCTTAAGAGATGAACAACGAGCACTTGAATTGACAATTGATGAGAAACAAAATGAAATCAAACACAAGGAATCCAAAATCAACCATCTCAAAACCA
This sequence comes from Lactuca sativa, assembly GCF_002870075.4. Taxonomy (NCBI): domain Eukaryota; kingdom Viridiplantae; phylum Streptophyta; class Magnoliopsida; order Asterales; family Asteraceae; genus Lactuca; species Lactuca sativa. Next base: position 55,783,350 of record NC_056625.2, read on the forward strand.
CTCTCCATTCTTCTTCTCCACCTAAAATCTTATCAGTCACTTCCGATGATCCATCACCTTCAAATCGTGAAGCCAATTTAACCAGTAAAGTAAAAGTAACCACCAACATAAACCCTAATGTCAAACTTCAAAACGCTAGTTTGGAGCATGAAGATGACGTGAAGATTAAAATGAAGAACACAACCACCACCACCACCACCGCCACCATGGATCATGTGAAGGAAACGAGGGTTAAGGATGAAGATGAAGAAGGTGAGAGGGAAGTGGATGTTTCTATGGAATCCAGCAATGGATCAGAAGCAGATCAAGATTACAAGGAAGAAATTGAAGACTGATTGATTCATTGTAACTTAAATGGTGTTTGTTTGGTGTTTGGTATTTGGTCTAACTATTCCTAAATCCCAAATTGTGTTATTTGATTTCAGAGAGATGAACTTGAATGTGTGATCCACTGTAATCAATTCTAACTTGAATTCTAGATTCTAGAGTTTGTTATTCAAATAAGTGATATGCATTCAATATTTATGCAAATGTAAGATGTCGAGAAGAAATTTGAATTTCAGAAAAAGTTGCAACAATGCAAACAAATTATTAGCACAAAGCATAAAGTACAAATTTGGAGCTCTTAGTTGATTGCTTGCACCAGTTTCTGCCATAAAAACACAAATGGGAGAATCAGAAGTGCATAATAAGAATAAACATTAGGTTATTAAAAGATGAGCATAAATGGTTATTGAACGATACCTCATCTTTCTTGCCTCCTGAGAACATTTTGTATCCACCATAGATTAGCAATCCCCAACCCGATAGAGACACAATAACAAACTGCAAACACAAAATTTCATACATATAATCACTACAACAGACTTAATTACCAATATGAGTATATGACCTATCAAACTGAATCATTCTACAGGAAAATTGAGATTATGTGAAATGTGAAAACCCTAAACCTTTCAAATACTTCAAGTTTACATACATTAACACATCAATATCGAATTCAAATCAAATGATTACAGAAAATTTAGGAGACTCACATGTTCTTCCTTCCACCTGGATGGACTCATCGGGTCTTTCCAGAAGTCAACCTTTGCAGGTCCATGATGGTCTGCAAATAAACAATATCAGTCTCAACAATTCAATCTCAATTCATAAATAAATCTGTGGGTTGCACATATCTATATCTAATGACCAGTATTAGGGTTTAGAATTCTCAATACAATCTAAAGCCCATGATTAAATCCCAAAGAGAATCATCCGCAGTTGTAAAAATTCACGAAATGGAACGTAGATTTGGGGACATTGAGAAAACAGTATACAATTGGAGCAATTGACGGATATCTGAGGGGTAGAGAGAAAGTGCGATGAATCGTACCGGCGGCACCAGCGAGGCCACGGCGCTGGATAAGGGAAGCGGCTTGAGAAGCCGATCGAGGAGTGGAAAGACGGAGTAGATTTGCAGCTTGACGAGCCGCCAATGTTGATGCCATTTTTGCAGTTCAGAACTTTTGCTTTTTCGAGCGATCGATCGGCCTATGATTAAAAGGATTTTGGGGAAGAAGAGTGACTGCTGATCGTAAACAAAAACGATACCGTAAGTTTCCTACTGTTAGAACTTGCAAATAGACCCCTTTACTTCTTCAAAATAAACCGGAAAGGCCCTTGAATGATAACAATCGTAACGAAATAGAAAAAAAAAAAATTTAAAAATGTATAAGACCGTAGGTGAGGTTCCATTTCATCATTTTTTTTCCTGTCATTTTAATGTATCTTATTTCTTCTTATTCCTCAAAACCAAAGAAACGGTCACATTTCAATAGGGGTGAGTAAAACAAAACCAGGAAACCGGAAAACAGACAAAAACCACGAAACCGAAAAATCAAAACCAAACCCTAACTGTCGGTTTTGGATTTAGTTTTCTTAAAACCGAAAAAATTCATCATGGGTTTGATTTCGTAAATATAAAATACCGAGCAAAACTGAACTGAATCAAATTTTATGAAGTGTGTGTATATATATTCTGTGATTTAAAAACATATACAAAAGGATGGTCTAGTGGTTAAGTGTTTGGACATTGAACCTTGTTGTCTTGTTTTCGATTCTCATGTTTTACATGTATGTCGGTTTTTATTTTGAAAGCTAAGATGTGTTCCACATCGCCCTTGTGAACAAACATCTACCCTCTTTGTCCTTATATAAGGTATCAAACTCACTTAGAGGAGTGTCACATCCGCATGAAAGAAAGGTTCACTCACCATTATCATCGTCTATATAAGAAATTTTTCAAAGTGTGAAAATTTATAGAAACACGATTTTCCAACATCATTATCTATTATATCATTTGAGGATCAATAGACAAATGGTTTTCATCAACTTATAGGGAAATCTCACTACAAAAACCTACACTACTCTCTGTACAAATCTCTCAATCTAAAACTAACATATCTACAAGATTAGATAACAGTTTGAACAAACCCTAATCGGAGAAGATGGAATGAGAGAACAAGAGAGCATATGAAAAATTGATTGAACTTGTGAATGAGCTCTCCTCCACTTGTTCAGTCCTTAAGTAGTCGGGTCATACATGATCCAAAGATCTGTGTGTAAACCCGAAAAATATTTGCTCAATCTACAAATGGTACCCTTCACCATTCCATAGCCTAACCTGTAAAACCTCAAAGCCAAGAATACAACAAAATATATCCAATATGAAAATAAACAAAATGTTAGTTTGATTTTATATTTTATAAAACCATTATTTATTTCAACAACCAAATCAAACTAACCATTTTGAAAAATATTATTTTGAAGAAAAATGATCAAACAAACACAATTTTTCACTAAGAATCTCATGTTGTGAAGACCCAAGAGACTTAGTAAAAATATATGCAACCTGGTTAGAAGAACTAATCTTAACCAACTTAATAATTTTGTCAGTTTTTCGGTTTCTTAGTTCTCTTTTGCTCACCGAAATGTGACCGTTTCTTAGTTTTGAGGAATAAGGAGAAATAAGATACATTAAAATGATAGAGAAAAAATAAAAGATGAAATGGAACCCTAGCCTATAGTCTTATGCATTTTTACCTATTTTGTTACGTTTGTTATCATTCAAGGGCCTTTCCGGTTTATTTTGAAAGAAGTAAAGGGGTCTATTTGCAAATTCTAACAGTAGGAAACTTACGACCTCCTTTTTGTTTACGATCAACATTCACTCTTCTTCACCAAAATATTGGTTTAATAGATTGATAATGTCAATTCGTATTTTGAATTTAAATTTTGTTGCAATTTGGACATGTAATAGTGAACACTAATATGTTATTCTATTGCAAATTTCACATCTTATTTTGAATAATTATTAATGATGGAAAATGTAAATTACAAAACAATGTTGTAACCGGAAAAACATTTAACAATGAAATGAGTAGGGCACATGCAACCAAGAGAGGATTTATGTCTTTCATATAAAGGTAACATACTATGAACTATCAAACTACAAAACTAAAATTCACAAAGGAAGATTGCATACCGTTTGATTTGTTGTAGTAAACAAACATAAACCTTTCTTGAAAGCTATTGGAAGTGAGCATCAGAAATCTCGTGCCTATAATGGTTCACACCCAACCCTAGCAACTAGAAGACTTAAAGAGAGAGGAGAAGGGATAGATAATTTTGTCTTTGGCTATTCAAGAATGAAGTGACCGAAAATATGAGGCCATGGGATGTTTATATAGGTGAAGGAAACTTGGGACCAAAGTTATGGTTTTTGGGATAAGGCCTAAATTAATTAATATAATAACTAAATTGTCTTATCTTCTCATCCTTACCCTATGGACGAAAATTCTAGGCTTATCCTTGCCAATTTTCCTCCACCCCATCCCATGGGGTTCTAGAGCCTTCCTACTTCAACTTTCAATAACTAACCAAAAAGTCTCTGCACTTTTAATTAATCCAATGAATCCCAAAATTAATTCTAAATTAAATTCTGATTAATTATTAATTAATCATACAATTTCTAATTAATATATTACTTTCATAACATATTAATAGATTCATTTATTTGATTTTTAATTAATTTATTAATCACATAATAAATTAATAAACTAGTCTCTCCCTTTAAAAGTCAACATTTTCAATTACTAGGTTTGAGGAGAACCCAAAAGGACTTTGCTAATAATTCAAGTATATACTAATTCACTTATTGAAATAACCCAAAATACGACCCAAAATTTTTTGTTTAAATAAATCTAAAACCATTAAATCGAATGCCATAAAAGAGAAATCATTCGTCAACATCTCAAAACCATAATAACATATCGTGGAAAAAATTGTATTGATTGTGTCAAATCATATCTAGGAAAAACTAAACCAACTCCCAGGATAAAACTGAAGTTGTGGTGTGTGCGATGCCATTATCCCGAGCCCTTCCCTTTGCTTGCGGAAGTACCTGAAACCAAAACTGAAATTGTAAGCACAAAGCTTAGTGAGCTCCCCCAGACTACCACATACATACAATCACATAAACACATATTGGGCCTTGCCCATTGCATCAGACCGAAGTCTGGAAAATGCATCGGACCGAGTCCAGAACTAACCAGGGCCTTGCCCTCTGCATCGGACCGAAGTCCGGAAACTGCATCGGACCGAAGTTCGGAACTGACTGGGACCTTGTCCCCTGCATCAGACCGAAGTCCGGAACTGACTGAACATAACATAGCATAAACATATCAACTAGCATGAACACATATACTGCATACTGCATCGGACCAAAGTCCGGAACACACAACACAAAACATGCTTGAATCACAAAGACATCAAGCAATCTAACTACTGCATCATACCGAGTTCTAGAACTACTGCTAACTAAACGGGCCGACATTGTGGCCGTAGACCCGTTCCTACTGGAAGGAAAACTCACCTCGAAAGTTGGCTGCTGAAACTCTACCCCGGGAACTGTCTGCTGCTGCTCCGGTCTCTCCTGGCTACAATTCCCATAAACACACTCAATCAACTACTAATAACCAAACTGAGGGTAGAATAACTATTTTACTCCTGGTCAAAGTCAACTTCCAGTTCACCGGACTCGCTGAGTCAAGGCGCAGACTCGTCGAGTCCCTCCTTTACTAATTCTGACTTTAACTCTCCGAGCCCCTTTCCCACTCACTGATTCACTCTGAACTCACAACTTGAAGGAAACACGGGGACTCGCGACTCAAATCTTTGAGTCCGAAGAACAAATCAACGAGTCAAAACGCAGATTCCATGAAATCAAATTCTAATCCATTCCAGGGCCTCTAACTCGTAGGTAATAGCCCTTGGGACCATCTGAACACGTAAAGTTGCTGACTTTACATGTAACTACGAAGGAATGAAGCCATTTCACTCAAACACTACTTTTCTCGGGAAAACTCATCTGACTCGTCGAGTTGTAGAACAACCCGTCGAGTCTAAGGCAATCTTCATCGGACTCGCCGAGTTTCTCATCCAACTCGTCGAGTCCAAGGCCATCTTCATATGACTCGCCGAGTCATACTTGTGACTCGTCGAGTCCATTCAGTCCCTTTTCCATACAGTCCTGATTTGAGCTATGCAGCGACTCTAAGTCACAGATCCATGCTTCTAGGGCATGCTTATCACGTAAAGTTGCAAACTTTACGTCCATGCATGGCTTTAAGGCTTCAAATGCCAACCCCAAGCTCTTAATGGGGTTCCAAGCTCAAGAGGGACTTCAATCACGACCTTAACTGAAACTTTATACTTCTAGAATGCAATAAGAGTCCAGATCTGAAGTTTTCATCCAAGGAGAGTCCATTTCTCAAGATTTGAATCATAAAAGGCTCCAAAGAAGGCATAACAAGCATAAAGAAGGTTATAATGGAGGAATACACAAGGTCATAACTTCATTACCTGAATGAAGAACAGATGTAAGCTAACTCCTGGATCTTCCTTCCCTCCAATGGACCTTCTTTCCTTCCCAAAGCTTCCAAGCTATCACAAACACACTCAAACTCAACAATGGGGCTAGGGTTTACAAGGGGAATGTTCTGAGAGTGATAGAGGCGAGGTTGGGGGCACATAAGTGTGTTTAAATAGGGTGCAAACCCTTAAAATTAGGGCTCCATCCAGACAAGCGGACTCGCCGAGTCCAGCATATGGACTCGTCGAGTAGCCAGCTCAAAATGCATGATCATCCCGCCTCCACACGACGAGTCGGGCTATAGAATCGTCCAGTACCCCTTCATACATGAAAATACTTTATTTGAATTACATACCAGAAATGGGGCGTTACACTTATTATCTTAGACACCTAATCCAACAGTCTCCCACTTGGATAAGTCTATAACTACAATTACTAGTATAACTTCTAAATTAGATAGCAAAGTGTGCTTCCACACTAACTACCGAACTCTGAAATAAATAGACATTGGTCCTAAGATAAGTGATCCAGTATTCCTCCCTTCTACTAGATATCATACAAACATGAGAAGTGAATTAACATCAATATCATTGTCTATGTTTTGTTTCCTTATTTCCCGATTTGTGATGACGACATAAGACTCTAAATTGAACACATCAATTGAGTCTTCGCTGGGCCCAACACTATAAGTCAACACCAAATCATCGAGGGGCCCAAAGATATCACTTTTCCCGTTAGGGAAAAAGGAACAAATAAAGTTTGACTTATATGCTTGTATCCTTTACTCATCAAATCATACATGACACTGCGCTTTATAACATTATGTTACTGACGTGTTTTTGCAATACCAATGCACAACCGATATGTAAATTACAACTCATATATCTCTGTTTAAAAAATATAAGATATTATCATCTCACAATTACTCGCGATATAATCCATGAAGTAATTCTTTGAGCATGGGTTTATCCAATACTTAAATCTCTATTTCTAAGTACTCATGAATATTGTCGTAATGCAATTGCTATGTCTAACTCCCTTATACAATCTATAATCCAATTCATGATAGTCTTAATTCACTACTTACTTCCCAAAGTATGAATGACTGTGGAATTTGAATAATTAAATTATTTGAGAAGTAAAACATGCAAAAATGAAACACAAAAATAAATAATTGACAAAGGCAGTAAAAAAACTCATAAATAATCTCTATTATTTAATCACCAAAAATCAATTACATTTATTTTGTTACAAGTTTCAAACAACTCATCTAAATACTATAACTAATATCATCTCTTAATCCAACGCTCCTAGCATTTTGATTGTGCTTAACCCTACTCAGAGCCTTCGTCAAAGGATCTATAGGATTCTCTTCTGATGATACCATCTTCACAATGAGGTGACCTTCTTCTAATTTATGTCTGATATAATGGTACTTTCTATCTATATGTATTGACTTACCATGGTCTCTTGGTTCTTTAGTTAAATCAACCGCACCTTCATTATCATAGAAAAGTTCCATCGGTTTCTGAATGGTTAGAACTACTCCAAGATCTCCGATGAAGTTCCTCAACTAAGTTGCTTCCTTTGATGCTTCACGCACCTTTATGTACTCTGATTCGCACGTAGAATCAGCCATGGTGTCTTGCTTGGAACTTTTCTAAGTAACTGCTCCCCCATTTAATGTAAACACCCGTCCATATTGAGAACGAAAGTTGTCTCTATCTGTCTGAAAGTTGGCGTCACGATACCCAGTCACTCTCAACATATCATTGCCTCCAAAGACTAGAATCATATCCTTTGTCCTTCGTAGATACTTGAGAATGTTCTTTACTGCTGTCTAATGAGCTCCACCAGGATTTCCCTTATAGTGACTGACCATTCTTAAAGAAAAGGATACATCAGGCCGATTAAATGTTATAGCGTACATGATTGATCCTACAGCCGAAGTGTAAAGGACTCGACTTATATCAGTTGTCTCTACATCCGTACTTGGGCTTTGAGTCCTACTCAACTTGACATTGCTCTGAATATGTAGCTCTTATTTCTTGGATTTTTCCATACTAAATCGTTTTAGTACCTTGTCCAAGTATGTACTTTGACTAAGTCCAGTTAGTCTGCTCTTTCTATCTCTCAAAATTCTTATCTCGAGAATATTGACAGCCTCTCCTAGATCCTTCATAGCGAAACACTTTCTAAGCCAAGATTTTACTTCTTTCAAGGTTTGAACTACTGTATTAGGTGTCTAAGCTTATAACTATAATTGGTATATACTTGAATAGATAGTAACACAATCCTTTTGGGTTGCACTTAGACCCATCAGTTGGACAAAATGACTTTTAGAGAGAGAGAGATTAATTTATTATGTTATTAATAAATTAATATAAAAGGCTTATTAATGTATTATGAAAATAATATATTAATTAGAAAAGTTATTATTTAATTGATATATGATAATAAATTAATTGGAATTAATTTTGGGATTAATGGTATTAATTAAAAGTGCAAGGTCTAAAGTGTAATTGTTCAATAGTTGAACAAAAGGCTCCATAACCTTTCACCATAGGGGTGGACGGTTTCAAGGAGGATATTCTAGGTTTTATAGAATATCTCATGTGAATAAATAAGAAATGAGATAAATACCAGATTTAAAATACTAATTTAATATTCAAATCAAGGTTATATAGGGTTTCCTTGGACCACTATATAAAGACCCTTAATCCTTGTTATTTTCGTCCAATCATACCTCCATAGAGATATCCAAAATTCTACTCTCCTTTCTCCTCTCTCTATAGTTTTCTTTCTTGCTAGCTTGGGTGTGAACCATTAGAGGCACGCCAATTGTGGTGCTAGTTTCCAAAAGCTTTGAAGAAAGGATTATTGATTGTTTACTAAAACAATCAACAAGGTATGTATTCATCCTTATGAATTCAAATTTCATTAGGAAATTTTATAGTTTGATAGTTCATAGTATGTTGCCTTTATGTGAAAGGCATAGATCCTTCTTAGGTAGCATGTGCCCTAATCTTTTAACTGTTAAATGTTTTTTGCTTAGAGCATTGTATTGTAACCTACATTTTCCATTAGTGGTATCAGAGCCTATGACTATCTTTCATGTATTTGCACATTGGTGAATCGATCAAACAAGTTTTTCGAATTTTTACATCTCACGACGTGAGCATTGATGCTCACGATGTAAGGTCAAACCTTGAAATATGATGATGTTTGAAATTAATCTTTCAGCATCAGCGCATATCTCAGCATCAGCATCAGCATTTCAATAGTTCAGTGTATATAGCTTTATTCAGTGCATTGTAACAGATCTTGTATTTATCTTGTTTTCATAGTTAGCGTATATTAGTTTGCTTTATATCCCTGATTTATAGGGATTGTCTAGAATAGTATTATATATTGTTCTATATCGGTTTGTGTAGTTTTTTACGTCTTTTAAAAACCCTAATAGCCGCTTTGTGCAAACTATAATCTCTTTGTGAGATTATCATTCTTAGTGAATGTTTTTCTTTGTGAAACCTTATTGTTCTTATTTACAGTCATTGTTTGATAAATAGATTGGTCTAAAGTCTTTTCAATTGGTATCAGAGCAGGTTTCTTTTATCAAACAAATGGCTTCATCTTCTTCTTCGTCAAACTCATCAAATCATCCTTCCGCTAAAATTCCTCCTTTTGATGAAACAAATTTTGCTATGTGGAAAATAAAGGCTCTATATGCTTTAGAGTCAGTAGATGAAGACATGTTGGACATCGTCGAAGAGGGTCCATATGTTCCGATGTATCAGCCTCTGAAAAACAACGTTCCTGATGGTGCTATGAAGAAAACACCTAGAGAAAACTGGACAGCAGATGACAAAAGAAAAAATGGTCTAGATGTTCGTGCTCGGGCTACAATCAGTTATGCTTTGCCATACAATATCTTTGGACTGGTCCAGAATTGCATCTCAGCAAAGGAGATGATGGATACACTGACTGTATCTTTTGAAGGCACTGAAGAAGTCAAGGCCACTCAAATAAATGATCTAAACCGAAGGTATGAACATTTTTTTGCAAAGAAAGGTGAAACTCTGACTCAAACCTTTAATAGGTTTAATACTCTTGTTAATGATATGCGGAGACTAGATCAGTTGAAGCATCGAACTGTTCTAGTGCAGAAGTTTTTGGACTCTCTGGGTGCAGGTTGGGAGAACCATGTTGATGTGCTAAAAAACAGTGAGAAGATCAACACTATGGACTTACAAAGTCTCTATGGAAACCTACGTTACTATGAGGAATCCAAGCTTCAGAGAAAGGAACTGATGAAGGATTCTCAGCGTGAATCATCTGTAGCTTTATTCTCACACAAAAAGCAAATGTCAGAGTCAGACACTGAAAACCATTCAGACACTGATTCATCTAAAAGTGACACTGATGATCTCGAAAAGGTTGTGGCTAGTGCGGCCTTGATTGTAAAGACTTTTGAGAAATCAGGCCGAAACTTCTAAAAGTTTCAGAAGAAGCTGGGTGGAAAATTTTCAAAAAGATCAGACGCTGATAAAAAGCATGGTACTGATAAGAAAAGGAAAGCCCAGTGCTTTAACTGTGGGAGCACTGATCATTTTGCAAAAGAATGCAAACAAAGAATCCAAAGCTCGGATGAATACTGGAAGCAGAAGTACAACAAGCTGGTTGAGAAACTGAAAGTAGAGAACTTGGATCATAAAGTTCTTGTTGCTGAAGAAGAAAAATGGAAGACTGATGAGGAGTCATCAGATGATGAAGTTAAGTGTCTGATGGTCAAGATAGAAGACACTGATAATTGTGAAAACAACACAAGTACATTTGATGCTGACATGTCTGATGCAGTTGAAAATTCCAGGAAGCACAACACTGACTCTCCTTCAATGTATCAGGTTAAAAACTTTGTTTCCTACTCAATGAATGAAAAAATCAAAATGTTTGAGTATTTGGGTGTCCTTAATTCTAAGAAGAATCAAACAATAAGGGATTTGCAAAATCAACTTGATCTTCTTGAAACTGAAATATCCATGAAAAATAACATTATTGATTCCACTCAGGAAAACCTTAGAATCACTAGTTTGTCAAACTCATCTTTGTCTGCTGAAATTGATAATGTTAAAGATCTGTTGATCAAAGAACAAACTGTGCTCCAAATTTGGGTAAAATCTCACAAAAATGCTAATTATATTATTTCTTGGGGGTAATTTTGCAGAAGCTGAAAAAGTTTTTAAATCACAAGAAAAAGAATCTGAATTTTATTCCATGAATGAAGTGAAAAACAATTTCAAAAACAAGTTTTTCAATAACTCTTTTATTAATCAGAGTCTAATTGATGAATACTGTGTTACTAACTCTAATGGTGTCACTGAGTGCGATGTTGAAATTATCGGAATTGATCCAACCTCTTACCCTGCACATCTTGTGAGACCAACTCCTCTCTCTGAGAATATTATTGCCTTCCCTATCTCAAATGGAGTGTTTCATGCTGTTCATGAACAACTTAAACATTTTCCTGATTGCAATGCTTCTGTGAACATGTCCAAATTAGATACTGATGTTAGCTCCACATCTGTCACTGATCATATTTTATCTGCCACTGAATTCAGTTGTGATTCAATGATAAACAAAGGGACTCAAAGTTCATTTGGTGAATCTTACAAGTCTAAATGTGTTAAGTCTAGAAATATGCTCACCAAGAAGAACTTTGGTACTAGAGTTTGTTACAGATGTGGTGATACCTCTCATAAGATCAGTGAATGCTCATTTGATGAAACATCTTTAAGAGCTGATAACATTAAAGTTAGAAATGAAAAATGGACTCTTAAGTCAAATTCTTTAAAATGTCTTCCTAAAGAGTGTTATAACTTATTATCAAATAACTTTGTGAATGACCCATCTTCGAATGGGTCAGTATGTTCTAACTAGTTTCTCAGTACTGCAGGGTCAGGAACATCTTTGGTACTTAGATAGTGGATGCTCAAGACATATGATAGGATCCAAGTCTCTCCTGGAAGATTATGTAAAGAAAACTGGTCCTGCAGTAACATACGGAGACAATGGAAAGGGATTCACCAAAGGATATGGAAATATCAAGTGCAATAACGTGGTTTTTCAAAACGTTTCATATGTAAAGGGTCTCAAACACAATCTTATCTCCATCAGCCAATTGTGTGATGCTGATTATGAAGTTCACTTTACAAAGAAGGAAGGAAGAGTTGTCAACACTGACAAGAACATCGTACTTTCAGCAAGTAGAAAAGATGATATATATGTTCTTGATATGTTCTCAAGTGACAAGGCGCTGATGCAATGTTTCTTTACAAAGTCTCAAACCAATCTCAGCTGGATTTGGCATAAAAGGTTCTCTCATTTGAACTTTAAGAATCTATCCAAAATATCCAATCAAGATCTAGTTAGAGGTCTCCCAAAATTCAGCGTTGTAAAAGACAAGATGTGCTCAGCGTGTGAACAAGGAAAACAAACCAAGTCATCATTCAAACCCAAGTCATGTTCTAGCATATCTGTTCCTCTTCATTTACTACACATGGACTTGTTTGGACCTATTCCTGTTCGTTCTCAAGGAGGAAATAAGTATACTCTAGTGGTTGTGGATGAGTTCACTCGATTTACATGGGTGGTTTTCCTAAAGAAGAAGAGTCATGCTGCACAGGAAATTATCTCACTGATTCGTAAAAATGAGACACTGACGGGTCTCAAAGTTAAGCAGCTAAGAAGTGATCATGGCACTGAGTTCCGAAATTCAACTCTTGAAGAATTTGTGATCATAAAGGCATTAGGCAAAACTTCTCAGCTCCTCGTACTCCTCAACAAAATGGAGTTGTTGAATGAAGAAATAGAACACTGATTGAGGCAGGAAGAACCTTAATGATTCATGCTGGTCTTCCTATGTCATTTTGGGCTGAAGCTGTTAATACAACATGCTATACTCAGAATCGATCTCTAATTCACAAGATTCACAAGAAGACACCATATGAAATGTTGAAAGGTCGAAAGCCAGACGTATCCTTCTTTCACGTGTTCGGATGTATTTGTTATATTCTTAATCAGCGTGACCCAAGATCAAAATTTGAGCCTAAGGCTGACAAAGGTATTTTTGTTGGGTACTCATCTATTTCAAAGGCTTTTCGTGTGAACAGGCAGTGCATTAAAGAATCCATTCATGTGAAGTTTGATGAGGAATCATATACTGATGAAAAGGTCACTCATTCTCCTTCTATTTTTGAAGAGCTTCTCTCTTGCCCATATGATGAAGTACCTCATGCTGAAGATGAAGCTACCATTTCTGACTCTATCATCACAGTTTCAAGTTCCTTGAATCAAGATATTGCAGTTAGATCATCAACTAATTTGTCAGATGCTGATGAAACCCTTGAAGCTGAAGATTCTCTTACAACTGATGTTCCTCTCAGTAATAACTCGTCAGCGTCAAATCCATTGGAATCAGTATCAGCTCCTGTACATCGAGATCACCCTGTTGATCAAATTATTGGGAATCTTTATGATGGTGTCCGAACCAGATCTCGTGTATCTAATAATTTCTGTATGTATGTTAACTTTGTTTCAATGATCTTACCTGACAAGATACACTCAGCTCTTCAAGACGCTGACTGGATTAAAGCCATGCAAGATGAGCTGAATGAGTTTGAAAGGCACAAGGTTTGGACTCTTGTTCCCAGACCATCAGGAAAGACCATCACCGGAACACGCTGGGTCTATCGCAACAAGGTTGATAAAGATGGCATCATTATTCGCAACAAAGCAAGGCTTGTTGCTCAAGGGTTCACTCAAATCGAATCCATCGACTACGGGGAAACCTTTGCTCCAGTTGCTCGCATTGAAGCAATCGGACTGTTTCTCGCATACGCATCCTACATGAATTTCATTGTTTATCAGATGGATGTGAAGACAGCATTCCTTCATGGTGTGCTAGAAGAAGAAGTATTCCTTAGTCAGCCCCCAGACTTTGTTGACAAAGATCACCCGGATTATGTATACCGACTAGACAAAGCTGTTTATGGACTGAAGCAAGCTCCTACGGCTTGGTATGAGACGCTGACATCGTATCTTCTTGAAAATGGATACAAACGAGGAGCAATTGACAACACTCTCTTCATCAAAAACAAAGGCTCAGACATGATTCTTGTTCAAATTTATGTCGATGACATCATATTTGGCTCTCCAAATGAGAAGTTGAGCAAGGAATTTGCAGAGATCATGTCTCAAAGGTTCGAAATGAGCATGATGGGGAAGATGACCTTTTTCTTAGGTCTTGAAGTTCAGCAACAAAGATCAGGTATCTCTATTTGCCAAAGTAAATATATTTCTGACTTGCTCGTTAAGTATTCTCTCAGTGACTGCAAACCAGCCTCTACTCCTGTGTCCAAGACTGATAAAATGCACGCTGATCCAACTGGCACTGATGTCAATCACTCTCTTTATCGAGGAATGATTGGATCTCTTCTGTATCTCACTGCAAGTCGTCCTGATATCATGTTTGGAACCATTCTCTGTGCTCGATTCCAAGCTAATCCAAAGGAGTCTCATCTCATGGCCGTCAAACGTATTTTTCGATACTTGAAGGGGACTCAGAACTTAGCACTGTGGTATCCTCACGACTCAGCATTTGAACTTTTTGGATACACTGATTCAGACTATGCAGGATGCAACTTAGACAAAAAGAGTACGTCAGGTGGATGTCATTTCCTTGGAAATCGTCTCATTAGCTGGTCTAGCAAAAAGCAAACATCAGTAGCCATCTCGACTGCAGAAGCTGAGTATGTTGCTGCTGGAAGATGTTGTGCTCAGCTCTTATGGATTCAAAATCAGCTTCTAGATTATGGGATCAAGTTCTCCAAGACTCCCATATACTGTGATAACACCAGTGCCATTCAGATCACACAAAACCCTGTTCAACACTCAAAGACAAAGCATATCGAAATCAGACATCACTTCATCAGAGATAATGTTGAGAAGGGTAAGGTTGTTCTTGAACATGTCAATACTTCAGAACAACTAGCTAATATCTTCACCAAGGCACTGGATTCTCAAACAACTGCTTACATTATTGGAGAACTTGGAATGATCTCTTTGTAATTTATTTTGCTAATGTTTGCTATTGTCTTATAAGCTGATGTACTTTTCGCTGATGATGACATGCTGATGATTTTTCACACTGAGTCCTTGGTTTGATCTCTTATCTCTCTCTCTCTCTCTCTTCTTCAAATCTTCTAAACTAAAGTTGAATGATTCACTGTATTAAACCATACACTGATAACAACTTGAAACTCTTTGCCGATGGTTAGATCAAAGCACCAAGATCTATCACACGCAGCTATCTTTTCTTACCAATCTTTCACTGATTCTGTGATTCAGTGTGACAAAACACGCGCTGATGAGAGTCCAACATGCCTTGCCGATGGTTAGACCAAAACACCACGGTCTATCACACACAACAATCCTCTCTTTACCTTCTTCTCACTCAGTGTCTAATGATTCAATAAGATGAACCACTCACTGATAAAGACACCACACTCTATGCCGATGGTTAGATAATCTAACTAGTATCTATCACACACACCAACCTCCTTGCTAGCCTTAATCAAGCAAGTT